>NC_042493.1:43150811-43152619 GCF_005508785.2 Acyrthosiphon pisum
GGTGTTTATAATTTACATTAGGATTTTATTTGTATGGAATGTAAAGATTGGATATGGATGTATGGACATGTTCCCTACATAGCTTAACATTTTTAAAGGATCATTGGGTTTATAAGAATAGAAATAACACTGTTGTCATGATGGAATAGCAAAGTGAATATACCAAAAGTGTGCTCATACCTGATGTCCATAACAAACGCAAGTTAACTTTTGTAATGAAAGGTTAATTTCGTTAAAATAAAAACCGGTCGGTGTTGTGTAGTTTCGCTGTGGTCGCCGTGAACGTGGTCATTTGTGTGGAGTTGCCGTGTTGCGTCGAGTGTACTATTGTACTGGCTGTATGGTCTGTGAGTGGCGTTTATATAAGGAAGCTATTGCCTTATCCCCACTCTATTACGTAACATCAGAATAGATTATTCGTGTTTGTAATGTAAGTTGTGCATTAGCGTGTGTTCATGTGGTGTTTTTGTACATAGTCGTTGGATTTTTGGCGAATCTTATACGATAAAAGTGTTTCGCACGTCATGTGTCATCTTATTGTTCTCTTTGCGCATGGTTAAGGCAGTGACATCTGGTTGATTGACCGAATGTTGTGTAGTGCGCATGTGTGTGTTTTATGTCGTGTTTTGCACATCGTTGTTGGTTTTTTCGCAATGTTGGTACGAAAGAGTATTTGGTATGTTAGGGGCTATTGTATTCTTTTTGTTGCGCATAATTTTGGCATTGATATCCGGTTGTTTGACCCAATTTCGTACAGTGTGCATGTGCGTGCATATTATGTTGTATTTTGCACGTTGTTGTCGGTTTTTGGCAATATTGATATGATGGGTGTGTATCGTATTTTGTGTTCTATCCTATTATTTCTTTTGCGCATAGTTTTGCCATCGATTTTTTGCCATTTAACCCAATATCGTATAGTGCACATGTATAGGTGTAAACTGTTCTTTTAGTGAGACAGAAGTCAGTTATGTAATCCTGTAATGGTGTTGCGTAACGGTTTTTTATCTTTGTTAATTTTGTATATCCATATATGGGCATGTTATTGTGTATGGACGTCTCGGAAAGATTGTTATGTAATCGTTGAGGAATGTTCGTTGCCTAATATTTTTTTGTTTTACGTAAAATGTTTTATAATTGCGTTTGTTTTTACACCCCATTATGAGCTTATCTGACATCTTCATTTTACAAGTTTATTCATATTTATGGTGTATTATTCGTATATTACATAGTAAAATACTCCAGATGTATGTTTTTACGAATTTATTTCTTGAACTTATACTTAGATGTTTATTAGTAAGGAGGGTGTAGTTTTACCTTTTATGAAATCTTCCGGAATTGAGTCTTTCTCATTGAGTGTCTTGATAATTTCAAGTAAGTCTTGAGTAATTTTTTCGCCTAGATTTTAAGTATTTCTGAAGGTATATCATCTTATCCAGTTGATTTTTTATCGCTCAAATCTCTAAATGCTCAGTTAAATTCATCCTTGGTCATTCCTACGATGGATTAATATGATCAATTAATATAAAACCTTAACCCAACCGTAAAAAAAGGAGGGTAAGTGGATGTCGCTCTGCTGTACAGTAGATTACAAGTGAGTCAATGTATAATGGATGGTATTAAATTTGAATTCAATGATATAACATCATTGTATAAGAAAAACGATTCTGAGCGGAGACGGTATGTCGGTCTATAGGTATAAGACATATTATATACTTCTCAATGGTATTAAAAAAAATTGACCTATAATAGGTACCTATAATAAATTCCAAATTAATCATATCACAATATTCATTAGGTATTTAATATAA
>NC_042493.1:43152957-43173121 GCF_005508785.2 Acyrthosiphon pisum
TTTTTATCGACGCTTTATTCGCAATGCCGCGGAACTGCAAGCACCTCTGTACGACCTCGCCGCGAAAATTAAAAAACGCGACGGACCATTGATCATGGACTGACGAAACACGAAAAGTGTTTGAATCTTGTCGCATCGCGCTGGCTGATACGGCAGAACTGGCTCACCCGTTGTCTAAAGTACCACTTCGCCTAAGTACTGACGCTTCTAATACAGCCATAGGAGCCGTACTCGAACAACTCTCTGACAAAGGCTGGCAGCCGCTGGGTTTTTACTCCAAAAAACTTTCGGGAGCTGAGAAAAAGTACAGCACGTACGATCGCGAACTGCTCGCCGCTTACACAAGCACACGCCATTTCCTTCACGCGATCGAGGGACGACTCACCACGCTGCTCACAGACCACAAACCACTGACTTATATGTTCACCCAAAAGTCAGAAAAAGTCATTGACCGCCAGATACGACACATTACGTTCCTGTCACAATACATAAACAATGTCAAACACCTACAAGGCGACAAGAACATAATTCCGGACGCGTTATCGAGGTTGGAAGTTTCGGCGACGCAAGTAGTCTTACCCGATCTCAAACAATGGTCTTCCGACCAAGCCGGCGACCCTGAACTGAAAGACATCCTGTCTGGCTCCACCAAGAGCGCACTCAAACTCGAACCTCGGAGCACCGCTGAAGGCACCATTTACCTGGACACATCGACGAAACAGGCGCGCATGTACGTACTGCTACAACACCGCCGCACCGTTTTCGACGGGCTACACGGCCAAGCCCACGGCGGTGGCAACGCTACTTCGCGTCTTATCGGGACGAGATACTGTTGGCCAGGAATGAACAAGCAAATCAAGTACTGGGCCAAATGCTGCATAAAATGCCAACGCACCAAGGTATTTAAACACACTGTTTCGCCCTTAACGCCTTTCGCACCGTCAGACCGCCGTTTTGGTCATATACACATAGATTTAGTTGGCCCGCTGCCCCCTTCTAACGGCTGCAAGTATTTACTAACGTGCGTAGATAGTTTCACCCGTTGGCCAGAGGCATGGCCTATGGACAATATGTCAGCACACGCCGTCGCGACAACACTAACGACGCAATGGATTTCCCGTTTTGGCGTTCCCGACGTGGTCACTACCGACCAAGGCCGTCAATTTGAATCCGAGCTCTTCACTGCACTCACAAAAAACCTCGGCATCCAACACCTCAGGTCATCCCCGTACCACCCACAGGCTAACGGTATGGTGGAGAGACTACACAGGACCCTCAAAACCGCCCTCACGGCACATGACACCGTGAGTTGGAGTCTACGACTTCCCATCGTCCTGCTGGCGCTCAGGAATACCGTCAAACCGGATATTGGTCACGCACCCGCCGAGATGGTATACGGTAGGTCACTGCGACTACCCGGTGATATGTTCCACCCCGCCCCTCCTGATGCGAAGACTGCGCCAGAACTCGCCAGGAACCTACGCGATTCGATGACGCAACTGCAGCCGACACCCGGATCGAACCACGCTACAAAGAGATACATTTTTGTACCGCCAGACTTGAACAAAGTCACACACGTTTTTCTCCGAGTCGACGCAGTGCAGCCGCCCTTACAACCGCGATACGAAGGTCCCTACGCAGTACTAGAACGACACGAAAAGAACTTCAAAATCCAACGCGACAATGGAACAGTCTTGGTGTCTATCGACCGTCTCAAACCCGCGTTCGTGCTCAGAGAGGATCCAGCTGCCGCAGATCACACTTACGCAACACACGCAGAAGTCACCAAGCAGCCCAAAAAACGAGTACGTTTTTCTTTTCGCCCTCAGGGGGAGTAGTGTGGCGACCCACAACACGACCATTGTAACCGCGGTATCAGCACGTCAGCCGTCGTCAGCTGCGCGCCCCCTCTCGTTAATTATTGTATACTGCGCGTTATACCTCCATGACGCGACTACCGACCGACGACGGACCCGTTCTGTTTTCCGACGTATGTCGTCAAACTCGCATCGCGCTCGCATTTTTTCGAAACCACGTTATTTTTTGTTATATTGCACTCTAGGCGAATCCTCGAATTGTAAACTATTATTTTAATATTTGTCTGACTGAATTATTCTCTAATTATACGCTAACCGTTATATCCCAGACAGCATTTTGTAATTTATTTATTTATTTATTTTTTATTTTTATTTATTGAATAAACGGGCGTGAGCCCAGGTTAAAATAATTAGGTGTACAATATGATCAACAATAACATAACATGAATAATACAACAAAGTATAAAATATAAAATTAAAAATATAAAATATAAATTACTAAATAATGAATACAAAAGTAAAACTATTAAAGGAACAACGGATCCTCATTGGCTAATTTCATTAATCTCGTAATAGGTTCATTTTTTAAATAGTTTCTAGTGCAGAGAGGTATTAGGAAAGGATGATTATTGCGGGTGGACCTAACAGGAACTCTAAAGTTAATGAGAGAAAGAAGGGATGGGGAATCGACCAAGCCTGTTAGGAGTTTATTAAGGAAAGAAAGATTATTGAAGCGACGACGGTCAGCTAGGGAGGATAAGTTAAGCAAACTGATAAGAGGAGTGTAATCATGAGGGGCGCAGTTTACGTTAAGAGAATGTTTCATGTAACATAAAAATTTTCGCTGAACCCGTTCTAGTTGAAGACAAGCATCAGTTGTTTGGGGATCCCACACAACTGAGCCGTATTCTACGATTGGACGTACAAGTGCACAATATATTGCTTTGAGGGAAGCGGAGAGCTTAAAGTCACTAGATATTCTTTTGACGAATCCTAATACCTTTAGGGCTTTGCATGTAACTCTGTCTATGTGAGCTCTAGGACAAAGAGAGGGAGTAAAAGTAAAACCGAGATCACAGATGCTAGAGTCAGCTGGAATCAAATTAGAGCCATTTAATGAGTAGTGATGAGTAATAGGAATGCGACTTCTTGTGAATGTCATCGACCGGCACTTTTCAATATTTAATGTGAGACCGAGAGATTCAGCCCATGCGGAGAAATTATTTAAATCATCCTGGAGTTTGTGACAATCATCGACAGAGTTAATTTCGAGGAAAATCTTCATATCGTCGGCAAAACAAAGAAGTTTGCTATGTTTGAGAGAGGATCTAGCACTATTAACAAACAAAGAGAATAGAAGAGGTGATAGATGTCCCCCCTGGGGAACGCCTGAGGGAGATAAAAATGCGTCAGATTTAGTGCTGAACAAATTAACCCATTGAGATCTATTTACTAAAAATGAATTGAACCAAGATAGGATAGGATCCCCAAATCCAGTAGCACGAAGAACAGAGACTAAAACCTCATGGTTAACGGAGTCAAACGCCTTAGCAAAGTCGGTATATATGACATCAACCTGTGTTCCATTATTAAAAGATCCGAATATGTAATTGCAGAAAACAAGGTTACAAGTAACCGTTGATCTGCCAGGACGGAAACCATGCTGTTCGTCGGCTAAGATCAAATTTACAGAAGGCTGAATTGCATCTAAGACTAAAGACTCAAAGAGCTTAGAAATATGCCCTAAAATAGAAATTGGTCTGTAATTAGTGACTAATGAACGGCAACCTGATTTTAAAATTGGAGTAATAGAACCAATTTTCCACATGTCAGGAAAGATACTATCATCGAGGGATCTTCGAAATAGGGTCCAAAGAGGATAGAAAATAATGAACCTCGTTCTGTAGAGGAAATCCCCAGGTATTCCATCGGGTCCAGTAGAAGACACATTTTCTAAAGTATTAAGCTTGCGGAGGACATCATTTGGAGAGAAGAAACAGTTGTTAGGTAAATCGAAGAGCTGTATATCTAATTTCTGAAGATTTGAAGTAACGGGCTCTGAAGAATAAACCGAACAAAAATGTTTAGCAAACAGATTAACACTTTCCAGCTTACAAGAACTATTGACACCATCTAAAGAAACTGTGTTCGGAACAGCATTGTGGGAACGATTCTTGCGTACAAAATCCCAAAATTTTTTGGGATTTGACGAAAGAGATTTTTCAGACTGTTCGACAAATTCTTTATGACATTTTTTGGAAGTATATTTACATTTAGCACGAAGCAGGGAAAAAGCAGTGTAATCAGCAGGGTCGAAGGTAGATTTAAACTTTGCATGAGCTTTGTTCTTACGATAAATTAACAATTTGAGCTCTTTAGATACCCATGAGGGAAATGATAATATTATAATAGTATTAACATAACGTTATACTAATATTATTCGTTATTAAAAAGTTATAATAATATTCATAAACAAGAAATTGCTGTCTGGGATGTCTACAACTTTGATTTTTTGTACTTATTTAAATTGGTAACCCAACGACTCGACCGACCGTCAACAACCTACCAAATTGGTGACCTCCCTAGTTAAAACCTTCCTCGTCCGTTCAGTAATTTCGCGTTATGCATAATTGGGGAGATATTTGGACTCTCAGCGACGCGAATACCGATAATCCGAACGCGAGTGCCGATAATCCGAACGCGAGTGCGAACTCTAACCCCCCACAGATGAACGCAAACGCCGACAGCTTACCGCGTCCTCTCGCGGCCACCGACGTTTCAACAGTAATGCCGTTAGACATAAACGCATTCGCATCCGTACCATTACCCGGATTTTGGCGACACTCTCCGCAGCAGTGGTTTACACACGCGGAAGCGATCTTCCACAATCAACGCGTTAGATCCGATCTGTCACGCGTAAACCACGTGCTCGCTGCACTTGACGAAGATTGTGTTCGCACCATCGGAGATTTACTCGGCGCCGACGTTCAATATTCCGCAGTAAAAAGTCGACTTATTACCGCGTACGATGTCCCTCAAGCCACTCGTTTCTGTTCAATCATTCAACACGGAGGCATGGGCGACCGACGTCCTTCACAAATGTTACGCGACATGCGTAGCGCGTTACCAAACGGAATCGGCGAGTCGACGTTAAAAGAGTTTTGGCTCCAGAAACTCCCGCCAACTATCCTCGCTATCGTTTCCGGTCTCGACGGTTCACTGGAGTCACTGGCCTAACGTGCCGACCGAGTCGCGGATGCAAGCGCCGGTCATGATTTATCCGCCGTGTCGCATGAACCTGATCGCCTCCACTCAATGGAGAACGCGATTTCAGCGCTCACCGCACAGATTGCGGCGTTAGTGTCGACGCAGTCCACGCAACACCGACCGTCTCGCAGCCAGGACAGATCGCGAGCAAAATCGCGCAACCGCTCCAAGTCCCGCACAGGCCGCTCACACAACGACGCATGGTGTTTTTACCACAATGTCTACGGTACCGAAGCACGGAAATGCCGCGACCCATGCTGAAAACTAACGGAAGCGGCGGAAGCCGACTCGCCTCCCGCCGCTCGTCACACGCATAGACTGTTCGTCACCGATGTCCGTTCCGGCGGACGCTTTCTCATCGACTCGGGAGCTGAAATCTCCGTCATACCACCGGGCAACGGCCCACGCCGTTCATCGAACATAGTATTGAATGCTGCGAACGGCACCCGAATTGCAACATACGGGCCAAGAGAACTTCACCTCAACCTCGGCCTCTCTCGTGAATTTGTTTGGACGTTCGAGACCGCAGACGTCACTCGACCGATAATCGGCGCAGATTTCTTACGTCATTTCAGCCTTCTAGTCGACGTACGACGCAAGCGCCTAATCGACCGCGACACCAGCAAGTGCGTCAAAGCTATCTCCGTCGTCGATACCGATGTAGACGCTATAAAAGTTGTGCCTTTACCTCAAAAAAGGTCGGATATCTTAAAAAGTTTCCCCAGTGTCACACGCGAGTCACCGGTCCCGGACAAGTTCCTACACCGAATCGAACACGAACTCCACACGACCGGCCCGCCGTTATTTTCGCGTCCACGCCGCCTACCTCCCGACAGGCACCGCATCGCACGTCAAGAGTTCGAGTACATGCGCCAAAAAGGCATTTGCCGTCCATCCGCCAGCGCGTGGGCCAGTCCACTACTACTCGTACCAAAAAAGGACGGCACTTTTAGACCTTGTGGAGATTACCGGCGATTGAACGAAGTAACGAGAGCGGATCGTTACCCGTTACCTCACCTCCACGACTTTACTACGAATCTGGCAGGGAACACGGTGTTTACCAAGCTTGATCTGGTCCGAGCATACCACCAAATACCTATCGCCAAACAAGACATACCGAAGACAGCTGCAACCACACCGTTTGGTCTCTTTGAATTCCCGGTAATGTGTTTCGGCCTGCGAAACGCTGCACAGACATTCCAACGTGTAATCAACGACATGTTACGCGGTTTAAATTTTTCGTTTGCCTACATCGACGACGTATTAATCGCGTCGCGTAATCACGAAGAACACGAACAACACGTACGCACAGTCCTCGGACGTTGTCAGGATTACGGTATCGCAATTAATCCCGTAAAGTGTGTTTTCGCCGTCGACTCCCTAACCTTTTTGGGCCACAACATTAACAAAGATGCATGCCGCCCGACATCGGAACGCATCACGGCAATCCACGAATGGCCACTACCGACAACGAAAAAAAGTTTTCAGAGATTTCTGGGCTCCGTAAATTTTTATCAACGCTTTATTTGCAATGCCGCGGAAATGCAAGCACCTCTGTACGACCTCGCCGCGAAAATTAAAAAACGCGACGGACCATTGTCATGGACTGACGAAACACGAAAAGTGTTTGAATCTTGTCGCATCGCGCTGGCTGATACGGCAGAATTGGCTCACCCGTTGCCTAACGTACCACTTCGCCTAAGTACTGACGCTTCTAATACAGCCATAGGAGCCGTACTCGAACAACTCTCTGACAAATGCTGGCAGCCGCTAGGTTTTTACTCCAAAAATCTTTCGGGAGCTGAGAAAAAGTACAGCACGTACGATCGCGAACTGCTCGCCGCTTACACAAGCACACGTCATTTCCTTCACGCGATCGAGGGACGACTCACCACGCTGCTCACAGACCACAAACCACTGACTTATATGTTCACCCAAAAGTCAGAAAAAGTCATTGACCGCCAGATACGACACATTACGTTCCTGTCACAATACATAAACAATGTCAAACACCTACAAGGCGACAAGAACATAATTCCGGACGCGTTATCGAGGTTGGAAGTTTCGGCGACGCAAGTAGTCTTACCCGATATCAAACAATGGTCTGCTGACCAAGCCGGCGACCCTGAGCTGAAAGACATCCTGTCTGGCTCCACCAAGAGCGCACTCAAACTCGAACCTCGGAGCACCACTGAAGGCACCATTTACCTGGACACATCGAAGAAACAGGCGCGCATATACGTACCGCTACAACACCGCCGCACCGTTTTCGACGGGCTACACGGCCAAGCCCACGGCGGTGGCAACGCTACTTTACGTCTTATCGGGACGAGATACTGTTGGCCAGGAATGAACAAGCAAATCAAGTACTGGGCCAAATGCTGCATAAAATCCCAACGCACCAAGGTATTTAAACACACTGTTTCGCCCTTAACACCTTTCGCACCGCCAGACCGCTGTTTTGGTCATATACACGTCGATTTGGTTGGCCCGCTGCCCCCTTCTAACGGCTGCAAGTATTTACTAACGTGCGTAGATCGTTTCACCCGCTGGCCAGAGGCATGGCCTATGGACAATATGTCAGCACACGCCGTCGCGACAACACTAACGACGCAATGGATTTCCCGTTTTGGCGTTCCCGACGTGGTCACTACCGACCAAGGCCGTCAATTTGAATCCGAGCTCTTCACTGCACTCACAAAAAACCTCGGAATCCAACACCTCAGGTCATCCCCGTACCACCCACAGGCTAACGGTATGGTGGAGAGACTACACAGGACCCTCAAAACCGCCCTCACGGCACATGACACCGTGAGTTGGAGTCTACGACTTCCCATCGTCCTGCTGGCACTCAGGAATACCGTCAAACCGGATATTGGTCACACACCCGCCGAGATGGTATACGGTATGTCACTGCGACTACCCGGTGATATGTTCCACCCCGCCCCTCCTGAAGCGAAGACTGCGCCAGAACTCGCCAGGAACCTACGCGATTCGATGACGCAACTGCAGCCGACACCCGGATCGAACCACGCTACAAAGAGATAAATTTTTGTACCGCCAGACTTGAACAAAGTCACACACGTTTTTCTCCGAGTCGACGCAGTGCAGCCGCCCTTACAACCGCGATACGAAGGCCCCTACGCAGTACTAGAACGACACGAAAAGAACTTCAAAATCCAACGCGACAATGGAACAGTCTTGGTGTCTATCGACCGTCTCAAACCCGCGTTCATGCTCAGAGAGGATCCAGCTGCCGCAGATCACACTTACGCAACACACGCAGAAGTCACCAAGCAGCCCAAAAAACGAGTACGTTTTTCTTTTCGCCCTCAGGGGGAGTAGTGTGGCGACCCACAAAATGACCATTGTAACCGCGGTATCAGCACGTCAGCCGTCGTCAGCTGCGCGCCCCCTCTCGTTAATTATTGTATACTGCGCGTTATACCTCCATGACGCGACTACCGACCGACGACGGACCCGTTCTGTTTTCGGACGTATGTAGTCAAACTCGCATCGGGCTCGCCTATTTTCGAAACCACGTTATTTTTTGTTATATCGCACTCTAGGCGAATCCTCGAATTTTAAACCATTATTTTAATATTTGTCTGACTGAATTATTCTCTAATTATACGCTAACCGTTATATGTCTACAACTTTGATTTTTTGTATTTATTTAAATTGGTAACCCAACGACTCGACCGACCGTCAACAACCTACCAAATTGGTGACCTCCCTAGTTAAAACCTTCCTCGTCCGTTCAGTAATTTCGCGTTATGCATAATTGGGGAGATATTTGGACTCTCAGCGACGCGAATACCGATAATCCGAACGCGAGTGCCGATAATCCGAACGCGAGTGCGAACTCTAACCCCACACAGATGAACGCAAACGCCGACAGCTTACCGCATCCTCTCGCGGCCACCGACGTTTCAACAGTAATGCCGTTAGACATAAACGCATTCGCATCCGTACGATTACCCGGATTTTGGCGACACTCTCCGCAGCAGTGGTTTACACACGCGGAAGCGATCTTCCACAATCAACGCGTTAGGTCCGATCTGTCACGCGTAAACCACGTGCTCGCTGCACTTGACGAAGATGGTGTTCGCACCATCGGAGATTTACTCGGCGCCGACGTTCAATATTCCGCAGTAAAAAGTCGACTTATTACCGCGTACGATGTCCCTCAAGCCACTCGTTTCCGTTCAATCATTCAACACGGAGGCATGGGCGACCGACGTCCTTCACAAATGTTACGCGACATGCGTAGCGCGTTACCAAACGGAATCGGCGAGTCGACGTTAAAAGAGTTTTGGCTCCAGAAACTCCCGCCAACTATCCTCGCCATCGTTTCCGGTCTCGACGGTTCACTGGAGTCACTGGCCGAACGTGCCGACCGAGTCGCGGATGCAAGCGCCGGTCATGATTTATCCGCCGTGTCGCATGAACCTGATCGCCTCCACTCAATGGAGAACGCGATTTCAGCGCTCACCGCACAGATTGCGGCGTTAGTGTCGACACAGTCCACGCAACACCGACCGTCTCGCAGCCAGGACAGATCGCGAGCAAAATCGCGCAACCGCTCCAAGTCCCGCACAGGCCGCTCACACAACGACGCATGGTGTTTTTACCACAATGTCTACGGTACCGAAGCACGGAAATGCCGGGACCCATGCTCGTACGAGTCGGAAAACTAACGGAAGCGGCGGAAGCCGACTCGCCTCCCGCCGCTCGTCACACGCATAGACTGTTCGTCACCGATGTCCGTTCCGGCGGACGCTTTCTCATCGACTCGGGAGCCGAAATCTCCGTCATACCACCGGGCAACGGCCCACGCCGTTCATCGGACATAGTGTTGAATACTGCGAACGGCACCCGAATTGCAACATACGGGCCAAGAGAACTTCACCTCAACCTCGGCCTCTCTCGTGAATTTGTTTGGACGTTCGAGACCGCAGACGTCGCTTGACCGATAATCGGCGCAGATTTCTTACATCATTTCGGCCTTCTAGTCGACGTACGACGCAAGCGCCTAATCGACCGCGACACCAGCAAGTGCGTCAAAGCTATCTCCGTCGTCGATACCTATGTAGACGCTATAAAAGTTGTGCCTTTACCTCAAAAATGGTCGGATATCTTAAAAAGTTTCCCCAGTGTCACACGCGAGTCACCGGTCCCGGACAAGTTCCTACACCGAATCGAACACGAACTCCACACGACCGGCCCGCCGTTATTTTCGCGTCCACGCCGCCTACCTCCCGACAGGCACCGCATCGCACGTCAAGAGTTCGAGTACATGCGCCAAAAAGGCATTTGCCGACCATCCGCCAGCGCGTGGGCCAGTCCACTACTACTCGTACCAAAAAAGGACGGCACTTTTAGACCTTGTGGAGATTACCGGCGATTGAACGAAGTAACGAGAGCGGATCGTTACCCGTTACCTCACCTCCACGACTTCACTACGAATCTGGCAGGGAACACGGTGTTTACCAAGCTTGATCTGGTCCGAGCATACCACCAAATACCTATCGCCAAACAAGACATACCGAAGACAGCTGTAACCACGCCGTTTGGTCTCTTTGAATTCCCGGTAATGTGTTTCGGCCGGCGAAACGCTGCACAGACATTCCAACGTGTAATCAACGACATGTTACGCGGATTAAATTTTTCGTTTGCCTACATCGACGACGTATTAATCGTGTCGCGTAATCACGAAGAACACGAACAACACGTACGCACAGTCCTCGGACGTTGTCAAAATTACGGTATCGCAATTAATCCCGTAAAGTGTGTTTTCACCGTCGACTCTCTAACCTTTTTGGGCCACAACATTAACAAAGATGCATGCCGCCCGACATCGGAACGCATCACGGCAATCCACGAATGGCCACTACCGACCACTACCGAAAAGTTTGCAGAGATTTCTGGGCTCCGTAAATTTTTATCGACGCTTTATTCCGTTATTCGCAATGCCGCGGAACTGCAAGCACCTCTGTACGACCTCGCCGCGAAAATTAAAAAACCCGACGGACCATTGTCATGGACTGACGAGACACGAAACGTGTTTGAATCTTGTCGCATCGCGCTGGCTGATACGGCAGAACTGGCTCACCCGTTGCCTAACGTACCACTTCGCCTAAGTACTGACGCTTCTAATACAGCCATAGGAGCCGTACTCGAACAACTCTCTGACAAAGGCTGGCAGCCGCTGGGTTTTTACTCCAAAAAACTTTCGAAAGCTGAGAAAAAGTACAGCACGTATGATCGCGAACTGCTCGCCGCTTAAACAAGCACACGTCATTTCCTTCACGCGATCGAGTGACGACTCACCACGCTGCTCACAGACCAAAAACCACTGACTTATATGTTCACCCAAAAGTCAGAAAAAGTCATTGACCGCCAGATACGACACATTACGTTCCTGTCACAATACATAAACAATGTCAAACACCTACAAGGTGACAAAAACATAATTCCGGATGCGTTATCGAGGTTGGACGTTTCGGCGACGCAAGTAGTCTTACCCGATCTCAAACAATGGTCTGCCGACCAAGCCGGTGACCCTGAGCTGAAAGACATCCTGTCTGGCTCCACCAAGAGCGCACTCAAACTCGAACCTTGGAGCACCGCTGAAGGCACCATTTACCTGGACACATCGACGAAACAGGCGCGCATGTACGTACCGCTACAACACCGCCGCACGGGCTTTTCGACGGGCTACACGGCCAAGCCCACGGCGGTGGCAACGCTACTTCGCGTCTTATCGGGACGAGATACTGTTGGCCAGGAATGAACAAGCAAATCAAGTTCTGGGCCAAATGCTGCATAAAATGCCAACGCACCAAGGTATTTAAACACACTGTTTTGCCCTTAACACCTTTCGCACCGCCAGACCGCCGTTTTGGTCATATACACGTCGATTTGGTTGGCCCGCTGCCCCCTTCTAACGGCTGCAAGTATTTACTAACGTGCGTAGATCGTTTCACCCGTTGGCCAGAGGCATGGCCTATGGATAATATGTCAGCACACGCCGTCGCAACAACACTAACGACGCAATGGATTTCCCGTTTTGGCGTTCCCGAAGTGGTCACTACCGACCAAGGCCGTCAATTTGAATCCGAGCTCTTCACTGCACTCACAAAAAACCTCGGCATCCAACACCTCAGGTCATCCCCGTACCACCCACAGGCTAACGGTATGGTGGAGAGACTACACAGGACCCTCAAAACCGCCCTCACGGCACATGACACCGTGAGTTGGAGTCTACGACTTCCCATCGTCCTGCTGGCGCTCAGGAATACCGTCAAACCGGATATTGGTCACACACCCGCCGAGATGGTATACGGTATGTCACTGCGACTACCCGGTGATATGTTCTACCCCGCCCCTCCTGAAGCGAAGACTGCGCCAGAACTCGCCAGGAACCTACGCGATTCGATGACCCAACTACAGCCGACACCCGGATCGAACCACGCTACAAAGAGATACATTTTTGTACCGCCAGACTTGAACAAAGTCACACACGTTTTTCTCCGAGTCGACGCAGTGCAGCCGCCCTTACAACCGCGATACGAAGGTCCCTACGCAGTACTAGAACGACACTAAAAGAACTCCAAAATCCAACGCGACAATGGAACAGTCTTGGTGTCTATCGACCGTCTCAAACCCGCGTTCGTGCTCAGAGAGGATCCAGCTGCCGCAGATCACACTTACGCAACACACGCAGAAGTCACCAAGCAGCCCAAAAAACGGGTACGTTTTTCTTTTCGCCCTCAGGGGGAGTAGTGTGGCGACCCACAACATGACCATTGTAACCGCGGTATCAGCACGTCAGCCGTCGTCAGCTGCGCGCCCCCTCTCGTTAATTATTGTATACTGCGCGTTATACCTCCATGACGCGACTACCGACCGACGACGGACCCGTTCTGTTTTCGGACGTATGTCGTCAAACTCGCATCGCGCTCGCATTTTCTCGAAACCACGTTATTTTTTGTTATATTGCACTCTAGGCGAATCCTCGAATTGTAAACTATTATTTTAATATTTGTCTGACTGAATTATTCTCTAATTATACGCTAACCGTTATATCCCAGACAGCATTTTGTAATTTATTTATTTATTTATTTATTTATTTATTTATTTATTGAATAAACGGGCGTGAGCCCAGGTTAAAATAATTAGGTGTACAATATGATCAACAATAACATAACATGAATAATACAACAAAGTATAAAATATAAAATTAAAAATATAAAATATAAATTACTAAATAATGAATACAAAAGTAAAACTATTAAAGGAACAACGGATCCTCATTGGCTAATTTCATTAATCTCGTAATATGTTCATTTTTTAAATAGTTTCTAGTGCAGAGAGGTATTAGGAAAGGATGATTATTGCGGGTGGACCTAACAGGAACTCTAAAGTTAATGAGAGAAAGAAGGGATGGGGAATCGACCAAGCCTGTTAGGAGTTTATTAAGGAAAGAAAGATTATTGAAGCGACGACGGTCAGCTAGGGAGGATAAGTTAAGCAAACTGATAAGAGGAGTGTAATCATGAGGGGCGCAGTTTACGTTAAGAGAATGTTTCATGTAACATAAAAATTCTCGCTGAACCCGTTCTAGTTGAAGACAAGCATCAGTTGTTTGGGGATCCCACACAACTGAGCCGTATTCTACGATTGGACGTACAAGTGCACAATATATTGCTTTGAGGGAAGCGGAGAGCTTAAAGTCACTAGATATTCTTTTGACGAATCCTAATACCTTTAGGGCTTTGCATGTAACTCTGTCTATGTGAGCTCTAGGACAAAGAGAGGGAGTAAAAGTAAAACCGAGATCACAGATGCTAGAGTCAGCTGGAATCAAATTAGAGCCATTTAATGAGTAGTGATGAGTAATAGGAGTGCGACTTCTTGTGAATGTCATCGACCGGCACTTATCAATATTTAATGTGAGGCCGAGAGATTCAGCCCATGCGGAGAAATTATTTAAATCATCCTGGAGTTTGTGACAATCATCGACAGAGTTAATTTCGAGGAAAATCTTCATATCGTCGGCAAAGCAAAGAAGTTTGCTATGTTTGAGAGAGGATCTAGCACTATTAACAAATAAAGAGAATAGAAGAGGTGATAGATGTCCCCCCTGGGGAACGCCTGAGGGAGATAAAAATGCGTCAGATTTAGTGCTGAACAAATTAACCCATTGAGATCTATTTACTAAAAATGAATTGAACCAAGATAGGATAGGATCCCCAAATCCAGTAGCACGAAGAACAGAGACTAAAACCTCATGGTTAACGGAGTCAAACGCCTTAGCAAAGTCGGTATATATGACATCAACCTGTGTTCCATTATTAAAAGATCCGAATATGTAATTGCAGAAAACAAGGTTACAAGTAACCGTTGATCTGCCAGGACGGAAACCATGCTGTTCGTCGGCTAAGATCAAATTTACAGAAGGCTGAATTGCATCTAAGACTAAAGACTCAAAGAGCTTAGAAATATGCCCTAAAATAGAAATTGGTCTGTAATTAGTGACTAATGAACGGCAACCTGATTTTAAAATTGGAGTAATAGAACCAATTTTCCACAAGTCAGGAAAGATACTATCATCGAGGGATCTTCGAAATAGGGTCCAAAGAGGATAGAAAATAATGAACCTCGTTCTGTAGAGGAAATCGCCAGGTATTCCATCGGGTCCAGTAGAAGACACATTTTCTAAAGTATTAAGCTTGCGGAGGACATCATTTGGAGAGAAGAAACAGTTGTTAGGTAAATCGAAGAGTATTGGTATACGGTATTCCTGAGTCTTTAGCTGAATCTACCTCCCAGCGTATCACTGACGACAAATCCGCATTAGAGAAAATTGTAGTGCCTCTTATAGGAAACCTTCCTGCTCGCTACAAATTGATTCGCTTGGGTAAAGCTCAGCCTAACAACATTCGCCCCTTGAAAATAATTCTTGAGTCTAAAGAATGTGCCTCTAATATTTTATACAATTATTATGATGTTAAGAAAAGTGATATTAATCTTCCGCCTAACTTCCGCATTGCTAAAGATAAGACTCTCCTACAACGGACCCTACTGCGTAACTGCCACACTGAACTTGATCGTAGAACTCAAGCCGGCGAAGTCGGACTACGTATAGCTCACATTAATGGTCTTCCAAAGGTTGTGTCTCACCACCCTAAGGATGGAAATTTCAATCAAAGGCCAACTACCAACAACCCCTAAATCATTCGCCAGTTGCCAACTCAATTTCTGGTTTTTACCAAAACTGCCGTGGTCTCCGGACAAAAATTTACAATTTTAAATGTAATGTAGCTTGTATAAATTATGATTTTTTTGTTTTAACTGAAACTTGGTTAACCGATTCTTTTACTGATTGTGAACTTGGTCTTTCCAATTATAATATATACAGATATGACAGAAGTTCTATTACTAGTAATTATTTAAGGGGTGGCGGAGTACTCATTGGTATAAGAAAAGATATATCTTCCAAATTAATTGTTGTTTGTGAAATCAATGTTGAACACTTATTTGTAATGCTCACTGTTGGGTCTTGCAAGTTTATAATTAATGCTGTCTATTTTCCTCCTCTATGTCCATCTCATTTATTTGAAAATTTTATGTCCGTTTTAGAAACTGTTTATCAACACCATCCTGATCACATATTCTTGCTCTGTGGTGATTACAATTTGCCTGAGATTTCTTGGTCTAATGATTCACATGGCCTTACTTATACTTCTTCATCCGCTCTTCGTGTTCCATGTGTTCCAGAACTACTTGCTTTCAATGGTTTTTACCAAAAAAATTCTATTTTAAACTTTAAGGGTTCCATACTCGATTTAATTTGTTGTAACATAGACTCCGTTGTTGTTACCCAATCTCTTGAACCGTTTGTACCACCTGACCCATATCATCCTCCTCTAAAAATTTCATTTCCGCATATCTCCACCCCTACTATATGTAATTCATCACATTCCTTTCTGAATTTCAAAAACGCTGATTACGATTCAATAATTTCTTTTTTGTCTTCCTTCAATTGGTACTCTACTCTATCCAACCTTGATTTAAATACTGCGGTTTATACCTTCACCGATGCTCTTCATAATTCAATCTTGAGATTTGTCCCTATATCACGCTTCTATAAATCCAGTTTTCCCTCATGGGTATCTAAAGAGCTCAAATTGTTAATTTATCGTAAGAACAAAGCTCATGCAAAGTTTAAATCTACCTTCGACCCTGCTGATTACACTGCTTTTTCCCTGCTTCGTGCTAAATGTAAATATACTTCCAAAAAATGTCATAAAGAATTTGTCGAACAGTCTGAAAAATCTCTTTCGTCAAATCCCAAAAAATTTTGGGATTTTGTACGCAAGAATCGTTCCCACAATGCTGTTCCGAACACAGTTTCTTTAGATGGTGTCAATAGTTCTTGTAAGCTGGAAAATGTTAATCTGTTTGCTAAACATTTTTGTTCGGTTTATTCTTCAGAGCCCGTTACTTCAAATCTTCAGAAATTAGATATACAGCTCTTCGATTTACCTAACAACTGTTTCTTCTCTCCAAATGATGTCCTCCGCAAGCTTAATACTTTAGAAAATGTGTCTTCTACTGGACCCGATGGAATACCTGGGGATTTCCTCTACAGAACGAGGTTCATTATTTTCTATCCTCTTTGGACCCTATTTCGAAGATCCCTCGATGATAGTATCTTTCCTGACATGTGGAAAATTGGTTCTATTACTCCAATTTTAAAATCAGGTTGCCGTTCATTAGTCACTAATTACAGACCAATTTCTATTTTAGGGCATATTTCTAAGCTCTTTGAGTCTTTAGTCTTAGATGCAATTCAGCCTTCTGTAAATTTGATCTTAGCCGACGAACAGCATGGTTTCCGTCCTGGCAGATCAACGGTTACTTGTAACCTTGTTTTCTGCAATTACATATTCGGATCTTTTAATAATGGAACACAGGTTGATGTCATATATACCGACTTTGCTAAGGCGTTTGACTCCGTTAACCATGAGGTTTTAGTCTCTGTTCTTCGTGCTACTGGATTTGGGGATCCTATCCTATCTTGGTTCAATTCATTTTTAGTAAATAGATCTCAATGGGTTAATTTGTTCAGCACTAAATCTGACGCATTTTTATCTCCCTCAGGCGTTCCCCAGGGGGGACATCTATCACCTCTTCTATTCTCTTTATTTGTTAATAGTGCTAGATCCTCTCTCAAACATAGCAAACTTCTTTGTTTTAGCCGACGATATGAAGATTTTCCTCGAAATTAACTCTGTCGATGATTGTCACAAACTCCAGGATGATTTAAATAATTTCTCCGCATGGGCTGAATCTCTCGGTCTCACATTAAATATTGAAAAGTGCCGGTCGATGACATTCACAAGAAGTCGCACTCCTATTACTCCTATTACTCATCACTACTCATTAAATGGCTCTAATTTGATTCCAGCTGACTCTAGCATCTGTGATCTCGGTTTTACTTTTACTCCCTCTCTTTGTCCTAGAGCTCACATAGACAGAGTTACATGCAAAGCCCTAAAGGTATTAGGATTCGTCAAAAGAATATCTAGTGACTTTAAGCTCTCCGCTTCCCTCAAAGCAATATATTGTGCACTTGTACGTCCAATCGTAGAATACGGCTCAGTTGTGTGGGATCCCCAAACAACTGATGCTTGTCTTCAACTAGAACGGGTTCAGCGAAAATTTTTATGTTACATGAAACATTCTCTTAACGTAAACTGCGCCCCTCATGATTACACTCCTCTTATCAGTTTGCTTAACTTATCCTCCCTAGCTGACCGTCGTCGCTTCAATAATCTTTCTTTTCTTAATAAACTCCTAACAGGCTTGGTCGATTCCCCATCCCTTCTTTCTCTCATTAACTTTAGAGTTCCTGTTAGGTCCACCCGCAATAATCATCCTTTCCTAATACCTCTCTGCACTAGAAACTATTTAAAAAATGAACCTATTACGAGATTAATGAAATTAGCCAATGAGGATCCGTTGTTCCTTTAATAGTTTTACTTCTGTATTCATTATTTAGTAATTTATATTTTATATTTTTAATTTTATATTTTATACTTTGTTGTATTATTCATGTTATGTTATTGTTTGATCATATTGTACACCTAATTATTTTAACCTGGGCTCACGCCCGTTTATTTAATAAATAAATAAATAAATAAATAAATAAATAAATATATAATCTTACATTACATACAGGTAAAATGTATTTTGTAAAAAATAAAATAGAAAATAATAACAAAAAAAATTTTTAATTATACAAATAAATCATTCAGAGTCTAAATCAGAACCACTGGTATCACCTGTTCCTATTGTTAAGATGTGTTGTTCTCCTTCAGGTTCTTCATCCAATATTTCATCTGTGATGAAGTCGATTTTCCAAAATTTATCTTCTTCCTTTATGACGTGTTTAACAAAATTGGCCCACATTTCTGGTGTTACGTGTTCTACACCTTGTTTTAACAATTCTTGTACGTCTTTTATTTTAAATGTATTGTTAAGCGACCGGACATAATGTTTAACGGATGACCACGCGAGCTCTATTGGGTTCAGCTCGCAGTGGTATGGAGGCAATCTTAAAACGATTTTGTCATTTTCTTTCGCGTACTCGTCGATTACATATTTTTCGTGTTCCGATTTGATTTTTTTTACTTTTTCTAACAATACCGCCTTTACTATTGGTTGTATAACGACCTCGCCTTTACTTTCTAGCCAGTCTATAATTTCCTGTTTTTTCCACGACCTCACTGGAGTTGGATCTTTTCTTACAGAATGGTATGATGCATTGTCCATTACAATGACTGCCTTATCTTTAAGTAACGGTATAATTTTAACGAACCATTCAAAAAATGTAGTACCATTCATTTCATCATGGTAGTCGGATGAGTTTGTTTTCGATTCGAAGCACAAAAGGCCCCCTGGGACAAAGCCGTCAGATGATCCAATGTGTAAAACGATGAGTCGCTTACCTTTGCCCGAGGGGTCCTTTTGTCCTGTTGTGAGGCCTCTCTTGAATGCGTCCCGTCGTGAAGTGACTGAACTGTCTACCCATGTTCTACTATGTGTTTCTCCCGCGTTGACCCACGTCTCGTCTAAGTAATATATTTGTCTGCCCTCTGCTCTATATTGCTTTATGTTGCTCAAATAATTTTGCCGCCAAGTCACAAGGTCATCTCTTTCGAGAAGCGCGCTATTACGACATTTTTTGACGAACACAAATTGCAATTGTTTCAATATTTTATGAAATGATTAACGTTTTAGATCTGGTAGTGTCTCATCTTCATTTATGGCAGTCAACATCTTTGCAATTGTGGGCACTTCACGATTGAGCCAAAAACTATGGATTTTTTGCCTTATTGCGTTTTTGTCAAAATCGTCCACTTTTTCAATAATCGTAGGTCTATTTTTCTTCTTATTGGGCGATGTTACAGTACCTTTATTTTTATATTCGGCCAAAGTTGTCTGAACTGTACGTTGACCAATACCGGTTGCTTTTGAAATTTTCAAAAGCATTTCTTTGTACTTCAATCGGGGGCTGTCAGGATTTTCGGGTTGTTGATTAACTATATCTTTGTACAGATTGATTATTATTTGTTTTTGACCAGTACCAATAAACTGCAGAAAAAAAATTAAATAATAAGAATTAGCAATAGAATAAATATTTAAAAAAAATATATATATTTTATACATATATTTTTATATAAACACTTACCTTTCCACAAGGATTTTTTTTCTTAGGTGAAGGAATATCAATAGGATCCATTATAGACTGTAGTTTTACTAATACAATAGTAAATACTAAAAATATAGTGTACTAAAACACGTAAAAACCAATAAAAAAAAATGTGTATAACACGCAAAAACAAAAAACTCGGTAAATACTATGGCAATAAGTAAAATACGGAAAACAGTCAGCACTCGAGTTCACGCTGTATACTGACAAGCACTATCACGTGATACGTTTTGACGGCGACGTTAGCGGCACCGACGACGGCGGCGGTAACCGTGACGGCGGCTAGCAAAACGGG
>NC_042493.1:43173171-43177694 GCF_005508785.2 Acyrthosiphon pisum
ACTACAGGTATGTACAATAATGATTGATTAAATATTAGGATTGAGCCCATATTATTAATTAACAAACCCTACACCGCCAACGTTTTACAACTGAAGACCACTTTTCTAAGTACCATACACATAGTAGTGAATATTTTAACACAACTAGTTAAATCAATTTAAATCTATATTCAATGTTTTAGTAAATTTTGTAATTTTTTTTCATATAAATTAAATGCTTTTTTTGCCTTTATAACATTTTAAATGCTTTATTATCTAATATTGTTAATTTAGTAATCGTATATAAAATTATAATATAATATATTTTTATTAAAAGTGCAACATAACGAAGGGGCCCCCTCACGACAGCGGCCCCGGTGGATTTTTCCCACTCACCACCTGGGCCAGTCCGCCACTGGCTATATATGTATTATATTATACTATACTATTAACTATTATAATACCTAGGTATTATAGGTACACAACAGTAAATTATATTTCTTCAAATTTAAAAATATAAAATATTATACATGTCCTAAATATGGTTTTTTTAAATTAAATAATAGTATTCCTACCTATGGGTTATGATTATTAATATTATTTGTTATATTGTGTATTTGTTTGTGGTGTTACATTGTTAATCATAAATCATTACTCTTGTAATTTTGGTTTGATTGTTTGAATAATAAAATTAAACTGAATTATTTAAATTTGAATAAACAATTTATAATATAATATAGGTAGGTAGTAGGTAGGTACATTACATTTTGGAAAAATATGCATTAATAAAATTGGTGTGGGACAGGGGGATTAGCCTCATAAAATGTTTGTAGCCTATTATTATACTAACCTGAAATGCCCCTTGAATTAAAAGTGTATAATAATATAATAATAATAATTACTAAATTAATTAATACAAATAAAGTACCTGCCTAATAAATAATATTATAATATGCCATAATATTATGTACTTGTATTTAAGCTATAATAGTGTATTACTAACGTACCTTACCTACTTACCTATATATCACTGTAGCCTATATATGTGCATAGTATATATTTTAAAATGTATTGTATATTGTTTATATTAAAGTAATAGGTACATTGTACATAACATTATAACTAACTATATACTATAATTTATTGATTATTAGTAAGAGAAAGTAGGTATACTCCGTCCACTGAGAGAGCGCTACCCGCTTGCGCATCCAAATGATCGAGCTCCGCGGTTTCGAAACTAAATTTCTCCCACTCTACCACCTATTCGCCGCCCGAAATACCACCACTCGCTATGCGGCGACCGTGGATTATTCCACGGCCGCCGCCGAGTGGTTTGTCTACAGCGGCTCAAGTAAATACAATGGAAATAATAACGCCCACGACCGTCTCACCTGGTATATGTTTGTATTTTTATGTATGGTTATATAGATGTTATAGATATATTGTATAGATATATAACAACTTATAATATATGCATTTATTTATTAAATCTGTCATGAATATATAATCTTACATTACATACAGGTAAAATGTATTTTGTAAAAAATAAAATAGAAAATAATAACAAAAAAAATTTTTAATTATACAAATAAATCATTCAGAGTCTAAATCAGAACCACTGGTATCACCTGTTCCTATTGTTAAGATGTGTTGTTCTCCTTCAGGTTCTTCATCCAATATTTCATCTGTGATGAAGTCGATTTTCCAAAATTTATCTTCTTCCTTTATGACGTGTTTAACAAAATTGGCCCACATTTCTGGTGTTACGTGTTCTACACCTTGTTTTAACAATTCTTGTACGTCTTTTATTTTAAATGTATTGTTAAGCGACCGGACATAATGTTTAACGGATGACCACGCGAGCTCTATTGGGTTCAGCTCGCAGTGGTATGGAGGCAATCTTAAAACGATTTTGTCATTTTCTTTCGCGTACTCGTCGATTACATATTTTTCGTGTTCCGATTTGATTTTTTTTACTTTTTCTAACAATACCGCCTTTACTATTGGTTGTATAACGACCTCGCCTTTACTTTCTAGCCAGTCTATAATTTCCTGTTTTTTCCACGACCTCACTGGAGTTGGATCTTTTCTTACAGAATGGTATGATGCATTGTCCATTACAATGACTGCCTTATCTTTAAGTAACGGTATAATTTTAACGAACCATTCAAAAAATGTAGTACCATTCATTTCATCATGGTAGTCGGATGAGTTTGTTTTCGATTCGAAGCACAAAAGGCCCCCTGGGACAAAGCCGTCAGATGATCCAATGTGTAAAACGATGAGTCGCTTACCTTTGCCCGAGGGGTCCTTTTGTCCTGTTGTGAGGCCTCTCTTGAATGCGTCCCGTCGTGAAGTGACTGAACTGTCTACCCATGTTCTACTATGTGTTTCTCCCGCGTTGACCCACGTCTCGTCTAAGTAATATATTTGTCTGCCCTCTGCTCTATATTGCTTTATGTTGCTCAAATAATTTTGCCGCCAAGTCACAAGGTCATCTCTTTCGAGAAGCGCGCTATTACGACATTTTTTGACGAACACAAATTGCAATTGTTTCAATATTTTATGAAATGATTAACGTTTTAGATCTGGTAGTGTCTCATCTTCATTTATGGCAGTCAACATCTTTGCAATTGTGGGCACTTCACGATTGAGCCAAAAACTATGGATTTTTTGCCTTATTGCGTTTTTGTCAAAATCGTCCACTTTTTCAATAATCGTAGGTCTATTTTTCTTCTTATTGGGCGATGTTACAGTACCTTTATTTTTATATTCGGCCAAAGTTGTCTGAACTGTACGTTGACCAATACCGGTTGCTTTTGAAATTTTCAAAAGCATTTCTTTGTACTTCAATCGGGGGCTGTCAGGATTTTCGGGTTGTTGATTAACTATATCTTTGTACAGATTGATTATTATTTGTTTTTGACCAGTACCAATAAACTGCAGAAAAAAAATTAAATAATAAGAATTAGCAATAGAATAAATATTTAAAAAAAATATATATATTTTATACATATATTTTTATATAAACACTTACCTTTCCACAAGGATTTTTTTTCTTAGGTGAAGGAATATCAATAGGATCCATTATAGACTGTAGTTTTACTAATACAATAGTAAATACTAAAAATATAGTGTACTAAAACACGTAAAAACCAATAAAAAAAATGTGTATAACACGCAAAAACAAAAAACTCGGTAAATACTATGGCAATAAGTAAAATACGGAAAACAGTCAGCACTCTAGTTCACGCTGTATACTGACAACCACTATCACGTGATACGTTTTGACGGCGACGTTAGCGGCACCGACGACGGCGGCGGTAACCGTGACGGCGGCTAGCAAAACGGAAGGTTTCGTGGTGGGAATGCGCGAGATCGGACAAGTTTTGGTCGCCGCCGGGTAGCGCTCTCTCGGTGGACGGAGTATACTTATTATTTGGTAAAAATTTCGTTTCTTAGTTATGACTGTAGCCTACTCGGTTCTTTCCCGCGCGAAACGGTTTTCAAGTACGAATTTATACATGTGTAGCGTCCTCTTAAGCTGCGGCCCCACTGGGAGCGATTCTGCGATTCTGCGTTTCGAGCGTTTCTGCGATTTTACACGCGCGATGTCCACTAGCGATTTTGATGGGGACACTAGCGATTTTACATGCGTTTCTAATTTTTTTCCATGGCGCGTGTTCGTTTTAGTTTTCATTTCCTTATTCGGTCGTCAACCAAGATGACGTCCCGAAAAATGTTACTGGCTGAAAGTCCTTCTTTAATTGATATCAAAGTAAATTTGGTTAAGAACCGTTTATGGGTTCACGAAATAAATAAGCATAGACTATCTGAAGGGGAATTTCATACACTATTCAGTAAATTAAAAAATCATCCAGTCAAGTTTTTTGAGTACTGTCGCATGAGTGAACCTACTTTTTATATAATTTTGGAAGCTATAAGAAGCGAAATCGAAAAAGAAGACACCAACTTCCGAAAAGCAATACCTGTAGAAGAAAGGCTATTTCTTACACTGAGGTAAGTTATTTAAATAAATATAATTAAGTGAATAATATATCGAGTGTCTTAAATCTATTAAATAACTTTTGTTCAATTCATTATTTTTCACTTAAACAAAACGAATAAATACGACAACACTGCACTACAACAATAATATATGTTTCTAAAATTCTAAATACTATAACTATAAAAATAATTGTTCTATAACTTCTATAAGTTCTAAATAATTGGTTTTTGGGACTCAAACTTTAATTGTTATTAAAAATATTTATTGTTAAAGCTTGGTATTAAATTATTTATTTATTTAAAAATAAAATAATTACGAGTTAATAACAGGTTTACAAATTATATTTTAAAAACCGATTAACCCGTGGTGTACCTAGAATATATAAGTACCAAAATTTTACTCATAAGTTGTATTCATACCAACTTACAACATACTTATTTAATTCATAATACGTAATATAGTCATTATAATAAAACATCGTAGTTTTTCACTAAAATAAAATGATCAAGATAAGCGCTCAACAAACATATTTATG
>NC_042493.1:43177744-43178743 GCF_005508785.2 Acyrthosiphon pisum
AATAACAAAGTAAAATTTAAAAGTTTTACCATCACTTTGGAAAACTTTTAGGTAAAAAAATAAAATATACAAATAATTTAATTATTTTGTTGGATTTCATAATATATAAGTACTTACAACAAAATACATTTTTTTAAGATATAAAGACTTACTTTATAATATTATGTTATTTGTAGATCTTTAACATGAGGTGTAAATGGTGTAATTATAAGTTTTATATGAAAAAAAAAGTAAATTATTTTTAACTAAGTTAAGTTACTTATTTTTTCCAACTAACTTGTAACTTTAACAAGTTAAATAAAAAAGGAAAGTAACTTTTAACTTTAAACTTAACTTACATTTTTCCAAATTAACTCAACTTAACGAGTTAAAAAAAATAGTTAACTTGCCCAGCCTTGCATTTTACAGTGGTGGAAGCTAAATCAATTACAGTTCCCTGTATTAGCTAAGATGGCAAGAGACTTTTTATCGATTTCAGCCACTTCAGTTCCTGCAGAGAGACTATTTTCTAAGCGTAAGCACCGGAATAGATTAAATAACGAATCTGCACAATGGCTACTTTGTATTAACTCATGGTCAAAAAAGCTTTTGTAAATTTACTATTATATTCATATTTTTTTTTTTTAATATTTCTCTTTAATTACAGCTTGTTATAATACATGTTTAGAATTTTGAAGCAACATTTTTTTTTTTTTTTAATTAAATATGTAAAATAATTTTTAGACTATATTATCTTATAATATATTATAATTACTATTAAAATCATTATTTAAATTGTTTTTACAGGATTGGTCTATCATCAATATATTATATCAAAAGGAATTTATAAATTGAATACTACTAGTAAATATATGCATAAAGAATAGTTTAATTATGATTGACGATTGTTAAATTTTAAAGTAAATATTCTAATTATTTTTACTTATAACTTGTAAGTTATAACAAATACCTATAACTTTTGAAAAATGTAATATTCTTTTTAAATTAACCATAATAATT
>NC_042493.1:43178793-43180152 GCF_005508785.2 Acyrthosiphon pisum
CATTTAATTAAAGTCTGAAAACTAAATTGTATAAGGATATGACTATATACAATTTGATATAACTCAATATATAGGTAGGTTTGGGTATTATATGAAATTAACTATTTATTATTTTACATGGGCTGGTGGATTATATTGGAAGGTTCTTTTATACTCGAATAGACAATAGTAATATAACTAACCTACTTAATATAGTAGTACCTACATAATAATATATTACAGTTGTTTGAGGGATTCAAATTTGGTAAATAAAAATTTTATGGAGGATATTATATTACTGTTTTTAGGTGAGTCACATTTGGTTAGGTTAAAATACTCCTGCAGATTCTAAATAATACATTATTTATAAAGACTGGCGATTAAATTTTATAATGATATGACTGTATATAATTTGATATATAGGTTTAATTATGAGAGTATTATATGAAATAAAATATTTAATAAATAATAAATTTGATAAATTTTATTATTTTACATGGGTTGGCTTATATGGAACGGTTATTTTATACTTGAATATAACTAACCTACATGTATACTATGTAGTCCCTAATATATTACAGTTTTAAGGTGGGTTAATTGGTTGAGCTAATACAATATTAATAAACTAATATTACTTATACTACATATATTTCAGAATAGTCTGTTAGTTAAATTGAATACTGATATGCTGTTTGATGTTACTTATGTAGGCAGGTTTATGGTGTGTATTACAATATATTATTATTAATGTATACTATAGGTAGGTTTAATCACGAGCATAAAATCAAATTGATAAATTGACAGTTGATAAATAACAATATTAAAATGACATCCACAGCCATTGCTTTAATATCTACACATTGTGCTTTAATAATATGCTTTATTGAGCAACGCACCTAAATCGTTAAATATTAGGTATATAACATAATATGTAGTAGGTACTTGATATATTACAAATTTTAGGTGAGTCATTTATATCAATTTAGTATAGCATAAAAGTACTGCTGCATATTCTACATAATACAATATTAATAAACAAAATAGTACTTTATGTATTTAATTAAAGTCTGAAAACTAAATTGTATAAGGATATGACTATATACAATTTGATATAACTTATATAGGTAGGTTTGGGTATTATATGAAATTAACTATTTATTATTAACTATTTAATATTTTACATGGGCTGGTGGATTATATTGGAAAGTTCTTTTATACTTGAATAGACAATAGTAATATAACTAACCTACTTAATATAGTAGTACCTACATAATAATATATTACAGTTGGTTGAGGGATTTAAATTTGGTAAATAAAAATTTTATGGAGGATATTATATTACTGTTTTTAGGTGAGTCACATTTGGTTAGGTTAAAATAC
>NC_042493.1:43180202-43182127 GCF_005508785.2 Acyrthosiphon pisum
GACGTTTGTAGACTGAAGATATACGGATGATGTGTTGGTTTATTGATATGTCAATTGACGTAGATTTCATTGATGTTTTTAAAATAGATTGGCGGTGGATTATGCGTTTGTGGACGAGTATGGCAGTGCCCCCGTATGAAGGTTTACCGGGTCTCGCTTCATTATCCGATCGGTATATGTGGAAGTTATTAAATTTGATATTGGTATTTGGGTTAAGTTTGGTTTCTCCAAGTAAAACAATGTCGGCCCTGATTTTTTGAATTAGCGATTGAAGTTCTAGAATTTTGTTTGATATGCCGTTACAGTTCCAATGAATAATTTTTAGTTCATTATCCATTACGACTAGTGAGTAGGGAGAGGAATGACTTGATTGTTGATACCATAATAGATTTAGGGTCGCTATCAGATGTAAGGGCGGTGAGTAGGTCAGTGAGTAGGGTAATTATTTCATCGATATTGATTTGATTTATTTTTGTTTCGTCGGAAGATGGGTTTTTGTCTGATTTTACGACATCAGCATAACTGGTATTTGTTTTCGGCTGAGCGATAGAGGCCGGAGTGGATTGTGTTGGTGGGGGTGATAATCGATATAGGTGAGTGCTCGTATTTAAAGGGTCGATGGAAATGCCATTAACGAATAGCATGAGGGAGACGTGTTATGGGTGGGGCCACACTGCCACTGCCCAATGAAATGTCAAAACTAAAGATATCACATAAATACATAATACGTAATTAACACACATACGCGTGACGTTGAATAATAATGTTTATTTTATAATTATGCTATTATTCAATTAACATTTATAATAGGTAGGTAGGTATTATCTAACATTAAATAATTTATACAGTTAATCAGATTAATTTTAATGTAATAACAAAAATAGCTTAAATGAATTACATTTAAAAAAATATTAAACCCAAAATAATTTATTTTATATAATATACATATATACAAAAATATAAATATCTAAATCAATATTAATTATATCATTGATATTTACAAAACTTCCGGGTAAACAATATTTTTAGTTTTACTTGCAGATGGTGATAAAATTGTAATACACTTAGAACTGCCTACTCTAGAACTGCCTACTCTAGAGCACGCTACGTATAACTGACCATGAGAAAAGCATGGCTCGCTTAAATCAATCCCAATTACTTTAAACGTTTGACCTTGAGCCTTATTAATGGTCATTGCCATACAGGGTTTTACAGGAAACTGTAATCTTTTAAATTCAATTGGAAAATCTGTGGGTATCATTGGTATTCGAGGTATGAACACACTTTCCCCGGAATAACTACCAGTTAAAATAGTTGCTTCTAACACATTTTGGTGTAAATTTGAAATTAATAATCTTGTTCCATTGCACAATTTAGGTGCGTCTAAATTACGGAGCAATATTATGGGTGTTCCAACCTTAAAAAAATATGAAGTATATCATGTATGGAAATTAAAAATAATATTATTCAGATTAATTTTATGTTAGTGTACTAACAAAATATACAATGCCTACTTTTAATTTCAACTCATGTGCGGTGGAAAACCAGGTGGATTTAAAGTATGAAGAAATTCAGAAGGATAGTTCACAGATTGTTCAGGATCTGGTGTTGTGTCAATTGAAACATATAGTGTTTCTTTCGTATTAATACAATTTAATATCATAGAATTAATTAAAGTGACTTGTGAGTTTTTTGGACATAATATAGCACGTTCACACCACCAAGAATTATTACATAAAGTGACATTTGTTAAGTCGGGATAAATACTATTTATTAATTTCATGGATATTAAAAATAATTTTTCCAAAGTCATCGGTCAATGAAATTTGATTATTTTCGTCTGTTGGTAATTTTCCCTCTCCAATATCCAATAAAAACTTACTAAATTCATCTGAAATTAAAATATTTTGCCATTAAATTTATTT
>NC_042493.1:43183350-43191199 GCF_005508785.2 Acyrthosiphon pisum
AGTACTGTTAGTAAAATGCTTTCGGATACCTAAATAGAACAAACGCAATTTTTTTTATTAAATATGCATTTCTTTTCATTACATGTATACAATAAAAATGCAAAATCATGTTAATCTTAAACTAATTACGATTTGTTATGCAAAACCACCTTAAGTAGGTAACTACATGGCACTTGAATATATCTATCTCATAACTTGAAAATTAAATTTTTACTCATAACTTACAAAGAAAGTCCTATCGAAAAAATTTAACTTCAGCATCGTTATTATACAAAAAAAGACATTAATTAAAAAAAATGTAGAATATATATGAGGAGGTTTAAAGTTTAAACTGCATTATTGCTAAGATAGTTTAATAAATACATATGTGTGCGCTTTTGCACTAAAAAATAACTAAATACCTACCTACACTTAAACAAACACAAAATATAAGTTATACAAATAATGACATTTTATAAAGATACTTAATTTAAAAAAATAAAAATTATAATTCAAAATATTTATAAAAATGTATAATAGTTATTAATATGAAATTGATTTAAATATGTATATTGAATATCAACATTTATTATTACCTTTTTGAACATTTTTGGTTTTCTCCCATACATGGAGAATTTGGATGCATATGACCACATGGCCCATGTACCATGTGTTTTTTAACTATTTCAAATAATTCAGGATCTATTTCGGGGTTTGGTAACTCAGCACTTATTATATCATCGACATCATTTGGTCTAATTTGATCAACTAACCAAACCAGTAAATGAGCATGAGGAAGACCTTAAATAATGAATCATTATACGTAGAAAAATAAATAAATAAATAAATAAATAAACAAATAATACTATTCATTTATTACCTCGTTTTTGCCACTCAACAGTATACATATAACACTGAGTTTCACCAAATATACGATGTTTCACAATTAAGTTCATTAGAACTTTCATTTTTTGATGAAAAACTCTAGCGATAATATCGTGTCTGTCTTGTGCAATTTGACCATGTTTGAGTTCTCTTTTTATTTCCATCCAATTTGGATTACATGTAAATGTAATGAACAAATTTGGAGTTCCAAAATTACGAACGTAAGTCATGGCATCCATCGTTTTTCGTGCATGTATCTAAAAATCAATAGTATGTACAGACGTCAGACGTACAGTTTTATATTATTAAAATTACTATTACACACAACACACTGCAGTACATTTTTCGTAGCAATTTTAAGTTATAAGATACAAAATATTTTATTAGCTTGGACCTCCTGTAAATGAAGAAGGTAAAATAAAAAGTTGTCCAATGTCATTCACATGACCATCATTTTCTATAGCATCACGTAAATGAATGTAATCTTCCGCTCTTAATTTTGACTGATTATTCCGTATAAATAAAAGTCGTTCTGATTCTATTTTGGCATACATATCAACCTTTCAAAAAATTAAAATTAAGAATTACATTTATTTGTATTATTATAATATTTATACATGTTTTTGATTAAGTTGAAAAAATATTGTTTACTTACCCAATATTTATTAATAAGTTGTCTATAATTATGTAAATGATTGTAGATATGATGCCTCACCATCAGTCTATAAGCATAAAACTGTTTTGAAGAAATAGTTTTATGACTATTGTATTCATTTAAATTAACATTAAATGACAAAATATCAATAGCATAACCATCTTCACCGTGTAGAAATATCAGTGGATATTCAAGAGAATCGTAAGACCTAAAAAACACATAAATAAAAATTAAGAAAAAATGTATAGTGTATACACTTTAAAAGGAATTTACCTATGAGTTTCACTTATTCGTTGTAACTTTTCATCTTTTCTAGATAAAACTATATCACGATTTCCATATTCTTCTCCAATCATTACTACAGCCATTTCTACTTGAGTTGGTGCATTAAATCTACCTCTATGTTGACCTTGAGGAACCATATTTGCATTTATGACTATTCGGTATTGATCAGTGGGCATATGATCCAATGCAGTTTTGAACTTCGTAATTAAAGGATTGATATTATGTAACAATAATTGCAAATCTCTTATAATATCTAAATGTATAAATAAATAAATTAAAACGTTTTAAATAACAAATATATACAATATACAATTACCTTTATTCAATCCACTGCAAATACCCATTCGAGCATCAATTTGTTCCTCTTCGTCATCCATAAAATAAACTTGTAAATATTTATGATTTGTATTTGGTAAAGGCATCAACGATCCGGCTAAATGATATACTTGACCTCTTATTTTAAATGTAGGCATATAATTTTCCACAATAGTTTCAGCTGCTCCAAATGACGTCATATGAAATGCATTGTTATATTTAGTAATATTTTCCAAAAAGTGTTTTGAAATATTTGTTGAACTTTCCAAAAGAGTTTTCATTGGTTCTGGTGGTTCATCAATATTGGGAATACGAACAGTTCCATTTGAACAACACATACCAGCAGATTCTCCTTTAATTAAGAAAAAAATATAAAAAGTTTTCAAAATTCTAAAAATGTATACACTAATAAGCTACCTTTGAATTTCATTGCATTGCAATATTGACAAATTACATCCATTACACCGATACAAACATCATCGTCGTCATAATATGGATGCTTAGGATTGTATAAATAGGCAGACCGGAATTTTACCCACTTGAACGGTATATCACCTAAAGTATATGAATTTATAATAATTAATAATAAATAGTAGTGAAACATAGGTGAAGTATAATAAACAGATATATTATTTAATAATGTATATATACCACATACCAAATAATGTGGGTTCAGCATTTGGTCTTAACCTCTTACGCTGTGTATTAAAAAACATATTGGTTTCAAAGTGACAATTACACACTCTAAAGTTTTTATTATTCGTACGAATATGGTTTTCGCGTTCCAATAAATCGGTCCTGTTGCAACTATTAAGCCATTGTATTAACCTATAAGTATTTAAATCATTAGGTGGGTACACATTATAGAATTATTAATTGCAATTATTAAGTACCTCTCTCCTCCATTTGGAATTGCATACGATGAAATTGCCTGAATGCAATTTGAACGATTTTCACAATGGAAAACGATGCACCTTTTATTACTCATAATAATGAATATTATTATTATTATAATTATTATTATTGAATTAATAATATATTTAAATCACACTTGAAAAAAAAATTAGATCTGTTAGTAACGCTGTACAACAATCGACTGAAAGTTTGGAGTTGGAGATGTCGATCTCATCGATCGAATAAATAAAGCAATGCGCTTGCGTATTAGAAACATTATTATAGGTCAATTATAAAGTAAACAAAAAAAAGAAAAAAAAAAGAAACAGATATCGTTATTGGTGAATATATTTTTTAATTGGTAATTAGGTAATCTAATTATACATTTTATTATTATTATTATTATGAGAGGAGGCGCTTAGGTAATAGACTTTCAAAACCGGTTTCCTTCGTCTCCAAAATCAAGTTAGATTCTTATTATATAGATAATTACCTACCTAAAGCAGGGTCTAACATGGCAGTGTTCATGGGGTGCATGTAACTATGCAAGGGTGGACACGTTCGCACCTGGGGGGAAAACATGTACCTATGAAAGAACATAACGGATTTGTCAATATTTAATGAGAAAAAATTTCTTAAACAATCAACTATTGTACAAAATGGTGACATTTTTGACGAAACACTGTTTTTATATTTTAATCTCGATCATGGTTAATAGAATAAGCGTAATAAAGGGGTACATAAATTAGAAGCTTCATAAATAATTTGAAATTGAGAGTTGAAACAAAAAATTCTAAACACTCTTTAATGGCTTTCATATAACATATTTTGGTTACAAAGACCTTAAGTGTATTAAAAAGGACTACGTTACCCATACATTTTTTGTCTTCATCTTACACAAGTACAACATGGCAAGTTTTGATATTAGAATTTCGACCTATTATCAAACTCTTAGGTGGGAAAATTAGCTGTGCTTATAAGAGTCAGAGATTTTTCAATATTTGAATTTTCAAGCGAGATAATATGAGCATTTTTAATTTGTAATATTTCACATACCTACCCATAATTTGCTCGAAAATTAAAATATTGAAAAATCGTGGGCGCTTAAGCTCAGATAAGTTCTTAAAAGTATTTTCAAAAGTAACAGACACTATAGAAACTAGTGAATGGAATTTTGCTATGTCGTACGCTTGTACGGGTAGATAGGTGGGTACTTAGCGTCCTCTTAGAGCCAGTTGCACCGTCTCTGATTTAAGTTAACCGGAGTTTAATCGGCCAAATTTGCCCGGTTAAATATCTGTTATCAGCTGTTTAAGCTTAATCGAAGTTTTACCGTAGACGGTGCAACTGGCCCTTAACATCTGATGTGTATAAACACGGACTATAAGAATATGATTGTGTTTTCCGTAGAAAATGTGGAGAGAATAATATAACCTGATCGTGTAATATGTTACAACTTATCACAGTTGACAGTGTTGCATTCCGAAAACCGAGTATTTTACTCAGTTTGTTTATTATGTATAGAATATATAATAGGTATAGTGTTGGTATAGATATTGAATGTAAATGATATAAATAAAAGTGTAGGTATTAATAACCAAATTACCAAATACTGTGTGTCAATAACTATAATTGGGGGATAGAGGGTCTTGGTCCCACTTTTTTTAATCAATATTATGAGGGACTAAGCCCCCCTCACGATAAAATTAGGCTTATTTGTGCCACTAATATTACGCTTTTTAAATGTCAACAATATCTCTTGATATATTGTGAGATATATCTAACATAAGCACTTGTCATAACTACAGATAACGGCCTGCTGTGAGCTTCGATACTGTAAATGCCAACGACTTATTATGTACTACCTACGATGAACGTCTTTTTCGAATGCTGATTTCGTGTATTATATCTTTTTTACTCGACATCCATGATACACACGCAGGTTGCACAAACTCTTATAGTCATATCAGCCATACAATTCACGATGAAAATTATTCAAAAGCAACAAGCGATTTACCTATATTATCGTCGGTGGTCGGCTGGATAATGATCAACTTTGACGTAACATGAATACAATATGATGATCGACCGTCACGCGATGATATTATGATAACAATTATTTATATAGGTATGTACCTATAACTGCAAACCAGTCCGAGAATCGGCTCAACTCTCACACACGCCAATACGCCATTTTTGATTTACCATAATATTATCGTTATTCGTTATTATCTAATTTTGTATTTATCATGATAAGATTATACTTGACGTACCGAATGACTAGGTATCTATATATTATTTTACAATAATCGTGATTCGTATTGTTGTATAATGTATAATATTTGCTGCGCAGTCTACCGATTTTTTTAAGATTCATAATGTTGCAAATATCTAAAGGAAATTGTTTATTCACGTTGTTCCGATACTTAACAATTAACAATATGCACCTATATATATATTATCGTTATTCATCTATTGACTTCTATACATCAATTTGTTATGAGTGGCTGCCGGCTGGCTAGAGAGTAGGTACCTATCTACTTATTGTTGCGGTGAAAAGCGATTTCAGTTTATAAAACATTTATTAGAATAAATGCTCCAATATACAGTTCAATTGTTGATTTCATGATTCGAATTTTATTACATTAATATAATATAATGTACTATGTACCTATCAATATTATATAATATACTAGTTGACCTGTCATAGCTTCACCCGTGATTGGCTGTTTAATTTGCCTTCGGACGATGTTATGTATAATGAGTAAATAAAAAAAAGGTTTATGAAAACGTATTGAAATGTTTCTAGCGGTATAAATGATAAATATATTTTTATTAAAAATAGCACTGATTCCGTGCACTTCGTAGCCCGTTAAATGTTCCAACGCTATATGGCTCAAACTTTGTTCAATTCGTTATTTTATATTCGGTGTATGGTGTTCAAAACTTATCTTAACTTTTCCGTTGCTCGGAATAAAAATTCTGATTCGGAGTAGTATAATTGTTTTTATTTTAACATACAATCATCAAAATCAGTATTATTATTTTAATTTGTTACTATAGGTAATCGTAATTAATTACTTTACAGTTATTTTTCTTACTGATTTTGATGATTGTATACGTTCGCCAACAATTTCGTTTGTTTTTTTTTTGAGAATGTCATTAGATTACCTATTAAACTACTTAAGTGTATAAAAAGGTAGTAAAAATAATTTAGCTCTTCTAAATTAAACCTATACCAATTATTTCAATTAAAAGTAGGTATTAATGTATATTTTACTAAACTTTAGAGGACCTAGGGAACTAGGGAACCAAAATTGATGATTTGACTATCAACATTTTCAGAAAAAAAAACTTTACCAGAATCTATTAGAAAATATAGTAGTTACTATTTTCAAGAACTTTATACTTATTTTTTATTAACAAAAGTGGTACTAAAACCTTCAACAGACTTTCAGGTATAACAGTAAAAAGTTTTCAGCCAAATCAGTAGTTTTCTCGGTTAGCGTGGTCGTAGAAATTCCCTTACAATTTTATATAAAGTATTATATAGATAGATTATAGTGTAAAAACACCCATTACATACATTAATTTACGTACATTATGTATTTAATATTAAATTAAATTATTTTATAGAATCTTTTCACTGGGCATTATATATTATTAGAAAACTATATTTACAATAATATGTAATAAGTGATTCATACATAGAAAAAGTAATAATAACGGAACCATCTACAATATCAATTATACAAATCTCAGTTCTCAGTGTAATATTATGAATCAATGGACAATGGCATTATTATAATATAAATTGCCGTGACATATCTTACACATGGTCTTTAAATAATATATCTAACAGTATTGTAATAAATATGGCTTATAAGCTTTAGCAAACATGCTATTTTAATATAACTATTTTATTATAAATTTATAAATAATCCTTAGAACACTAATCCTTATAAAACCATTGGCGAAAATAGGGGAGACTTGGGGGGGACTTAATCCCCCCAAATGTCGGTCAAGTCCTCCCAGTTAAAAATCTAGTAATTAGTACTAATTTTTATATTATGTGATATTAAACAATATGGCCTATGAGGAGGGGGGCTTGAGTCCCCCCAACAAATTTAGTCAATTTGCGTCTATGCTTAAAACATCAATCATCGAGTTATTTAAAGGAATAATTTAGTTCTAATTGTATAATAAATTCATATTTATATTGTTTTGTAGTCTGAGTCAATGCCCTAAATCGAACCGTGTGAATTAGACAGTAATCATTTTTATCAAATATATTATATTATATTTAATTGGAAGTGCGTGAGGATGAGCAGCAATAGGAGGAGGAGGAAGTGGATAAAGACTTGTCTATTTTCTGGCCTAGGAATATGGCCAAAGTCCTCCCCACTATCCCATGGCCTATACTATTATATAAAATATTTACTTATAAGGTTAAAATTAAACTTTATAATATAGCCCTGCATATTTTTAAAAATTGTAAGCACCAAATATTGAAATATAACCATTAAAAGTTACATCAAATGTAACTTAACCTGTATAACTTATACTACCTAGCTATAAGTCATAAATAACTAGTACGCAGGAACTACACAGGAACTATATTTAAAATTAATAAACAATTGTTATTTTATTTTTATCCTAAATAAGTTACTCTCTATAGTTACATATTAATATGTGCAATATATTGCATTTATTGCATTAATATATACTATACGCGTAGTTATAACTAGGTATATTAAATCAGTGAAAACTAAAAATCAATATTTCTTACTCAGTTATACGTCATATTTTAAACAGACAGTACCTACCTATATAACT
>NC_042493.1:43192847-43193750 GCF_005508785.2 Acyrthosiphon pisum
GTTATACATCAACAAAAAACCGTGGTAAAATCATAGATATATAATAGTATACTTTAAAAGTTTCAAGTACCCACGAATAATATTATACAATCACAACAAAATAACTAAAATAGTTATCCTAGGTTTTTAATATGTAATTTCGTCCAAATTTGTACTTAAAATGACTATAAAAATAAACTGTGTAAATGTATTTTTTAGATTTTTTGGTAACAGAATTAATTACTTACGTGGAATTTTGTTTTAAATTTTCAATTCTTAGATACAAAAATTGAACATTTTATAAATTTTTAACTACAAAATAATTTTTCAAATTAAAATTTGATAAATTTTGTCCAAATTTGATCTTTAAATGCTTATAAAAAAAAATTGTGCCTATGTATTTTTAATATTTTTCAACTGATATTGTAACAATATATCAGGAGCTTTGTATTAAATTTATACACTTTTTGGCCCAACAGATAAAACTTTATTGATATTTATAGAAAAAAAAACTAAAAAAATTGAAAACTGACCATGTCTGTACACAGCTCAAAAAGAATCAAATTATTTTCAAAATTTTATGGTGTATAGGAAATGCTAATATAAACATTCCGTAAAATTTTCATGTATCTGCAGTTATTCGTTTTTGAATTACAACAAAATAAGGAAATCGCTACATGAGAAATCGAGTGAATATCCAATGTTGTAAAAATTTGAATTTCAAACGATCATAAAAATTTAATTTGACTTTCTTATAGATATTTTTTGTTTGATAAAGGTAGATAATCTTATAAGGAATCTTGTATTACATTTTCATATCTTAGATTTAAAAAGAAAAATTTTTATGAATTTCTAACTCGAAATAATTTGCAAATTTTCGTGATTTTTCCATATTTTGTCATTTTTTGAACTTTAAATGCTTAT
>NC_042493.1:43193800-43197266 GCF_005508785.2 Acyrthosiphon pisum
TAAGTGTTATTTTCAATATTTTATTTTTTTAATATTATTAGTATATAATTACCTACAGTGACATTCATTAACATTTAACAATAAAAAAGGTGGGGGCAAGTGGGTCACAAATAATGGGTGGTGTTAAAATTGAATTTATTGATATATAATATCATTGTATAAGAAAAACGATACCGAGTGAAAACGGTCAGTCTGCAACCTATGATATTATATTACTAATAGTCAAAGGTGAGCAAGAATTTGAGTTTCAATTTGAACAGATTATAGGGAAATTAGATAACCCGACACCATACAATCGTGGTTTACTTAAGTTCAAACTGGACTTTAAAAGTTTATAATAGGTAAATAACATACTGCCTTACCTAAACACGAGATTAGTTATAAAAAATATTTGTGTTCAAATAATAAAAACTATTGAAAATATATATTTGTTTCTTTTCAACCCACCTAGCAGGTGAATAGAAACAGAGCACTTAAAAAAATAAAGAAAATAATCTGTTAAAAATAAAAATATTTTGAATACACGCAATTAAAGTACTCGGGAGAGACCCATATTTTGGTGTATTGATAAACATTGTAGCCCAAATAAAAAAGTTTATATGATACATCAAAGTTGAAAAGTGTTTCTATTCACCCCATTTTACGGTAACTCAGTTTAAAAAAAGTTAATGTATTCATTTTTTTAATCACATAAAGAGTGAATGTGTCTTTTTAATTTCTAATTTATAAATTATAAAAAACAATTTTATTTAACTTTTATCATAATGTACGCTGTATAGGTACCTTTTTACTTTTACTTTACTATTATTTACTAATTTAAACTATATTTAAACTATATATATATTTTTTTTTTCTGTTTCAACCGACGGCGTCGCGGGGACAGCTTTCGCAATACTTCCGCGACGCCGCCATCGTTTATTGAAAAAATCAACATTTTATACATACGTGAGGGGGGTAGACGGGACAATACCCCGACTTACCCCCCCTCTTTATTAAAATGATACCTACCGTAGTCCGTAATGACTTTCAGCAATTATTAGTATATTCGATTCAAAGTAAAGGTGTGTTATGGACATACATTATTCTATTAGCAAGACAATTTTCGACGTTTTTATCGATTTTGGGAAAATAAAATAATTTTTCAGTAATTGTTAATTAGTATGAAACAACTGTAATTTTGTAATATTAATTCTCATTATATTTTTAATCTTTTTTTCAATAATTCACCATTTCCTCGAATCTAGATAGGTACACTAATGTGTTTTCGAGGAAAAAAAAAATTACAAGTCTGCAAGAATCTTGCAGTGATGGTCTTGTTTTAGGTCTTGGTCTTGCAGCTTCGGTATTGGTTATTGGTCTTGTTCTTGCAAGCCTAATCTTGGTCTTGGTCAAATGTTTTTGATGTTTTTGTATTGGATTATTTTTATTCTATACTGACATAATAATATTTACGTATACACGAAAAATTTCAAAATGTTTTTAACTTGTGGATTTTTTTTAAATCAACTGAGAAAATCTAAGTTATTTCAACTGTAAATTAAACTAGTTAAGTTCATAAGTTGATTAGAAAATAAACTAACTAGTTAAGTTAAAAAGTTTAAAAAAAATTAACTTTTTAACTTAACTTTAACTTTTTAACTAGTTAATGCCCCCACCTTTGCTAATAGTAGGTATATTTGATGATACAATTGTGAATAATCAATAAAGTAATTTATATATAACCTATTTACGTGGAACCTTATTTTAAATTTTCAATCCTTAGCTATAAAAGTTGAATATTTCATAAATTTTTAACTACAAAAAATTGTTACATTTTAAATTATTTATTAATAAATTATTAAATTTTAAATTTAATAAATTTTGTCAAAATGTAAACATTAAATGCTTATAAAAAAAAAAAATTGGGCCTTTGTATTTTTAAGAAAAATTAGCACTTTCAAAGTAGCACTGGATGCCCTTTTAAATAATATTAGTGTTGAAAAAATGCCATGTCGTTGTTTGTTTTTGTGTTGTTTGCATACATATGTGCTAAATATTTTAATTTGTTATAATATTAATACATTTCAATGATATTTCACTACTTATACAAGAACAAGTCTAAAATCGTAGCGGTTTGAATCAAAATAATTGCCTATACATAACTCTTTAAAATGTACGCTAATAATAATAATATATTACCTATGTTGTTTATCCTAGCCCCTAGGTATAGATAATATAATACTATGTAATCATGGAAACGATATATTATATAATTTCATTAATATTTCCAATTTATTCAATTATTACGTTTTGCATGACAATAATACTTATTAAATTACATATCGACTCTTTTTAAAGTTCGAACAATAATAATTATAGAATTTAAAGTAAAAAATGAATAATGTTCAACACGAGTTCGAAAAAACTTTGAAACGCATCCAATCTCAAATCGGTGTAGTCGGTGTTATTGTGGTAAACAATAATAGTGTGCATTCGAACAGCGTCTTATTATGGTTGTTATAGGTAGGTTAACAGTGCCGGAAAAACCGCCGATGCAAGCGGTGCGTCGCACCGGGGCCCCGGCTCTATGAAATATTTGGGGGCCTCGATATTATGGATATCGAGTACTATAAAAAATGATAAATTAAAAACAATAAAACTTTTGGGTAACTACTTAGTGTTTCAGACGTTTTAAGTGCTTGTATAATTTTTCTGACAATGCCGATGACTGTGGCAGGAGCCAATTCATCATTTTCAAAACTTAAACTTACACAGAATTACCTAAGAAACACACGTGGACAAGAACGTCTTATATAGTACAGGGATGGGCAACTGACGGCCCGCGGACCGCATCCGGCCCTCGAACCATTTTTCACTGACCTGTGCTACATTTCAATAGAGTTTATAAAATTATTACATTTTTAAATTTTTCTGTATTTTATTTTATTATTATATTTATAAAATTATTAAGGGGAAAAAGTTTTCATTAGACAGTTTTTATTGTTCTTTTTTGTAACAGATTGAATAAAAACTATATTAACATCAAAAAAAAAAAAAAATTAGGGAGTTTTCATAAATGTTCTATTGTTGTCAAGACATGCAGTTATAATGACTTCATGATTTCTTTCACACTTGCATATTATTAACTATAGTAGGTTTATTTTAAACATTTGGTGTTTTATCCTTTAACGTAATATTACATAGGCGCCGTTACCTAATCGTAATGATTTCGTCTAACAAACAACAATATTAATGTTATCATTGTTATTGACCTTTCAAATTAGCTACTGAACAGACGTAAGAAATCGAAAAGGAATTGATTTGTTTCATGCACACGTCATAGTATGTTTGGCGTAAAGTGGTTCGAAATATAATCACGTAGTGTTTGCTAGTGTCAATAGTAGTTAATCCGTAAAATAATAACTATCGCATTTAAAATTATGTGATTGTGAAAATAATAATATATTATGTAGCTACTTCAAAAATG
>NC_042493.1:43197827-43200197 GCF_005508785.2 Acyrthosiphon pisum
CCCCTTTAAAACCGATATAATGTTTATCGTAAAAAGTAGAAATAAATTCTTATCTAATATTGAACTATTGAATGTAAACAATATTATATTATTTATAGGCGTATAGTTAACATTAGGTTTTTTTTTTTTGCTTTCTATGTTCTCTGGCCCGCTAGATTTTCGCACATTCAAAATTGGCCCTATAGTATCATTGAGTTGTCCATCCCTGATATAGTACATCAATTTTAAAGATAGAAAAGGAACGAACTAAAACTCTAAATACTGAGAAAATAATTGACAATATTGTGCCAATGCAAAATCGACGAAAAAAATGTTTAAAATACATAGCCTTAACATTTTACTTTTCGCTATTATATTGGAGGCTGGCTTTATTCTGTAAACAATAATATACATACTAAACATTTTATTATACTTTGTACTTAATTTGTTTTTGTAAATGTTGAGTTATCATAGTTGTATATTATACTTGTAGTTTTTTCTATAATATTTTTAAATTAGAGACCCTTACTTTTTTTTTTGCACCGGGGCTCTAAGAGTTCAAGATCCGGCACTGTGTGTTAACAAGTAGTATAGGTACCTAATTGTTGTGATCACGGACTTATTAACTTATCATTACTAGGACTAGCTATAGTTACTTTTAGTCTTATATAGTTACTAGTTAGCCAGTTAGGTAGTGCTTGTGATAGTCTTTCGTCTTTTAACTCGGACTCTGTTCATTTATCTTGTACTTTTTTTTTATCAATTATTATATTATATTTGATACGGATAATAATTGTTATAGGTGATCTCATAGCATCAACATTAGACAACAGATCATCTGTTAGCCACGCTGAAATCAGGCACGTAGCTAAGGGGGGGGGGGGCAGGGTGTGCCTGGCCCACCCTATTATGTGTCCAGCCGTAGGCCGGCCCACCCAAAGTATTCAGAGGGGCTCATTATTATACGGTGGCTTTTAATTTTAATGAAATTTTTAATATTGTTTAAATGTTACACAAATAAAACCAAATATATCGAGTTTTAATTAGAATCTAAAATAAGTTACGTAACTAAATTCAATCCATGTCGGTTTCTGGAATAAAATATGTATATTGTATTAAATTTAAATTCTGTTGCTACCAAGAATCGGTAATGATTTATTTTTATAAGTCATAATATCGTCAACGATTGATTAGGAAATAATTGCTATTTAAAGCCCAATACTGGTACCATACTAGTATACTAGCATGTCATGCTATTCTTATCTTATCTAGACAGTGACTGTTGTATACTTTTATGCCTATTTTTAAAATACTTTTGAGTAAGGGTATTGTCATTATATTGATTCATATAGAATTATATTATTATTATGGTCGTCAACTCGTCTGTCGAACACTCACATTCAGCGTACGCGGCACGCCGTACGCACGCCAACGTATTTATTAATAATTTATCTTAATATTTTAAAATGGTTCCTCCCAGTGGATGTGTAAAACGTAAACTTTAACTTCAAAAAGAAGAGCAAACAAAAAAATTAGCTGGGTCTCTTACACGATTTGTGGAAGTGAAACCAAATAGCTTGTTGGTCTCAGATACATTGCCTACAGTAGATAGGTACTGATTCTTATATAGGTAAGTATTAAGTAATAACTGAAATAAAAAATATTTGTTTTACACGTTTTATACAATGTTCCTTCTATAATTTTATTTTAAATTGTATATTAAATAGGTACCTATATATAGCATGTAGGGTTGGTTATAGTTATGGTGACCAGATATAATAATTTTAAAAAAAGTATATTTTAAAACTTAGCTCCTTCTTTGTCGTGATTACCCAATGCGTATACTATTCTACACGTTTTATCCATATGTCCATAGGTCATCTCTTTTAATACATTTTTTTTCATCTGATTACTCTATTTGTTTTATGATTATTATCAACTATAAATTCGAATTATTTGCAATTATAATGTCAACTCATTTAGTGTGTGTCTTTATGATGAAAATACTTTGAAATTGAAGAATTTTAAGTAAACTTAAACTTAAGTATAAATTATTTTTTAAAGATAAAAATACCAAGTGTAAATTTAAACATAGAGGAGATATTGAAGTTGGTTTTATAAAAGTAAACTCATTCTGTAGATTTGAATTAAATACACATTTTATACGCGATGAAATTACTTTAAAAAATTTAAAATTATATTATTTTTGATACGTTCTCTCGTAGATCGTTTTCTCGTTCATCGCAGTACACATTTACTATTTTTTTTTTTATTTATTAAAAAATCTACAATCTAAACATATTTAGGTAGGGGCCCCATCTAACATTGGCCCACCTAGTGAATATTTGCTGACTACGTGCCCAGGGCCGTCCTTTGAGGGGGGGGTGTGGG
>NC_042493.1:43200247-43201078 GCF_005508785.2 Acyrthosiphon pisum
CGAAAATTTTCAAATTATTTCGAGTTAGAAATTCATAAAAATTTTTCTTTTTAAATCTAAGATATGAAAATGTAATACAAGATTCCTTATAAGATTATCTACCTTTATCAAACAAAAAATATCTATAAGAAAGTCAAATTAAATTTTTATGATCGTTTGAAATTCAAATTTTTACAACATTGGATATTCACTCGATTTCTCATGTAGCGATTTCCTTATTTTGTTGTAATTCAAAAACGAATAACTGCAGATACATGAAAATTTTACTGAATGTTTATATTAGCATTTCCTATACACCATACAATTTTGAAAATATTTTGACTCTTTTTGAGCTGTTTACGGACATTGTAAGTTTTCAATTTTTTTAGTTTTTTTTTTCTATAAATAACAATAAAGTTTTATCTGTTGGGGCAAAAAGTGTATAAATTTAATACAAAGCTCCTGATATATTGTTACAATATCAGTTGAAAAATATTTAAAATATATAGGCACAATTTTTTTTTATAAGCATTTAAAGATCAAATTTTGACAAAATTTAAATTTAAATTTAAATTTTTAAAATTTTAATTTGAAAAATTATTTTGTAGTTAAAAATTTATAAAATGTTCAATTTTTGTATCTAAGAATTGAAAATTTAAAACAAGATTCCACGTAAGTTATTAATTCTGTTACCAAAAAATCTAAAAAATACATTTACCCAGTTTATTTTTATAGTCATTTTAAGTACAAATTTGGACGAATTACATATTAAAAACCTAGGATACTATTTTAATTATTTTGTTGTGATGTATAATATTATTCGTGCGGTACTTGAAACTTCTAAAGTATACT
>NC_042493.1:43209136-43224539 GCF_005508785.2 Acyrthosiphon pisum
ATTTGGCATCGTCAGTATTTTAATTGTATTTTTATTATTTTCAAAATATATTTGTATATATTATATTTCTATAAAAGATAAAACTATAAGACGACGACGACGTCAACACTTCGATTGCACCGAATTCTAAAAATAGATGTGTTTATCTACTATCAGTGTATTGCGAGTTTGTATAACACGTAAGTATGAAAACTGTTACCCGTAGCCCGTATGTATTGACTTATTCTTGGTATTATAAAATATTATTTTATTATCTTGAAATTTGTTGCACTTTTGCAGTCGATAGTTATCGGTTGTCGTCTATTCGACTATTCATCGAGGTTAGTGGTAACATTGTGTTCTGTAGCTACCCACTAGAAATAAACTGTTTAGTTATTATTCATATAATTTTGCATTTTGCATTTTAGTGCCGACTTTTTTACCATTACGTATATTTTTTTATGTACATTTTCGTTTGCCGAAATTTTTTTCATTTTTATTGTCAAAATTCATATTATTTATTTAATATAATAATATTATATATATATATTATATATTATATATTATAATATAATATTAATTATAAATAAATAATCATGAATTTTGACCATAAAAATGAAAAAATTTCGACAAACGAAAGCGGATTAAATTAGAGTGCTTGGAATGTGGCAAAACATTTGACAATGATTACAAACAAAAACATGAAAAAAATATATATAATGGTAAAAAAGTCGGGACTAAACATTTTGGTGCTCCTAAAAAGCTATTCGAAGCTTCTAAATCAGATTCAAAACTAGTAAGTAAAAATATTGGTACTTAAAATAAATAATACTAATTTTCAGTATTATGTTATTAACAATTAGTATATTGTATTAATATTTATGTAAGTAGATATAGGTAGGTATTAAGGTACCTAATTAATTTTTTTATGTTCTCATTTATTAAATTCAAAATACTCAGAGACCACTGGAAAAAAGTTGTTTTATAAATATTAATTTGAACCATTTTCCACCAAAGGTATTTAAAAGTTTATCAGTAGGTATGAAATTCTTAGCTGTAAAATTTTCACAAATTATTTTATGAGATACCTATGTACTAGGTATGATTAATATATTTTTACAATTGTATATATTTGTATCTTCCTACTAATTATAATTTTCCTAAGATATATTATATATTATATAATAAAATCTGTAAATTGGCCTTGACTGCACCAGTAAGTGTCGCAATGAATGAAAGATCATTTAGCAAACTCCGACTAATAAAAAATAATTTAAGATCATCTATAGGTGATGATAGATTGGATTCACTTATGATTTTAAGCGTGGAAAAAGATGTAAGTAGTTGATCTATTAGATAATATGTACAAAATAGCAACGTTATGGGCAACTTTGAAAAACCGTAGAATTAATATCTAATTGAATATATCAATTAATACCTATTATATATTTTTACACAAATAATAATATTATAATTTGTATTAATAAAAATATTTTGTTTAAAAATGAAATACTTATTACATTTTTTTATTTAAGATTTAAACTACATATTTTTTTTTTAATTTAGGTAAATGGAATGTGGAAATTGTAAAATTATGATAAATTGTTACCTATTATTTTTATTTTCACATGAGCAACTAAAAAAGCAAAGATTTTTTTTTTGTTTATTGGTCTTAACCATTGGCAACTATTTTTTGTGAGGGGAATTACGGTTGGTTGAGGGAAACATTACACGTGTGTATGTGGGGCGGGATTTGTTGAAGAAACCGGGATGGTCATAAATAAATGGTATAAATTAAATAATAATATAAATATAAATGTAATATATTAGAAAACGTATTCTAGCGAAGCGACAAAAAAAATTTTTTAGTCGGCAAATTATTAGATCTATCACTTATATACTTGTTGATTTTGTTTTTACCGACCCATTGATCTAAATTTTGTATCACCCACAAAATCGCAATTTGTTTAATACAAGATTCACTGGTAATACGTCAAATATCCTGAAGTATGATTGGTGGATCCTTCATAATCTGTTTTTTAAAGACATACCTATATTATGTACTATCTTACGTTGACGAAGCAGTAATAGTTTTAGAGCATTATCATATAATCCTACCTAGATTAACAAACTGTATTAACGTATTATTGTAATTAGGTAGGTAGTATCTATGAGTAGTACTCATTGAGCACACGACACCCGTGCACAATTATTTTAGTGTAATCTATATCATCAATCATCATTTTATCGTTAAGGTCTTAAGGATCGTTTAAATTTTGAAAATATTTTAACATTAATTGTTATTTAATTATTAGTTACTTAAAAAACTGATTCTGGATGAAGTGAAATAATATTTTAATATCCACTGTGTGTAATTTAGTGTTATTATTATTAAATTTGTATGTAGAATGCACCTACATTGTATAAAGGCGGGATCTCACGACTCGTGTACTTGTACGAATATTCGGTATTAGTTATTCGTTATTCGCCACCTTCCTGTCGATTGTTGGTAACTTTCCGATTATTCGTGTATTCGTGGATATTCGTCAAATACAATACAATACATGTATACAATATGTCAATACTCAGTCATCGGGACGCCACTAGTTTTTTGTAGCACGCTAACGCTATAGCTACTCCCCCCAAAAAAAGTAGTTCGCTACGCTATCGCTACTTTTTTTTAAATGTATTGCGCTGCTTCTAACGCTATTGTCTAAATGTAGCACGCTACTTTTTCGCTACATTTTTAAAAAATGTTCTTATTGAAAACCAGTGTTTGTAGTTTGTACTGATTTGACATTTGATCACTGGCCAGGACAAAAACTTCACTAATACACTAATCATTATCATAATATAAATAAACAAATATAATTATAATTTATATTTTAATAATCACCAATTACATTGTAGGTAGCCACAAAATAATGATAATTTCCGCTACGCTAACCGGAAATGTTTAGCGCGCTATAGTAATTTGCTATCTAAAGCATAATGTAGCGTCGCTACTCCCGACCACTATCAATACTCAATACCATCTGGCATCTTTTACAAGTTTATATAGATAACTGAAAAATCAATTAGGTACTAACCACTAACATAACTTTAATAACTATAAAACAAATTTGAATTTTGATAATTTATTAATATTTAAAATCTTATAGGTACCTATAATAAAATAACATTAATTAATTACCAATTAGATAAATTAAATTATATGTTAAAATCATTTTTTTTTCAGGTAAAGATTTCATAATTATCGTTATTCAGAAACAAAATCATAAATCTATTATGAAAAGTACCTATATGCAAACCCTTTATAATGCGTTTTTATATTGCTTGGAATAAAACAAAAATGTTATTATGTAATTATAAATTAGTTATATTGTATCTATTTGGCTATACTATACGTAAGACATGTATATTATTAAGTACGTATTGATTTTTGATTTTATGACAGTTTTTAAAAGGGTTGGCTAATGGCTCATTTATTAAATAGTTTTCTTTTCTATTTATCTTAGTGACAAATCATTTTTTCGTTCTTTATTCTTATAAAACTAGTTTGTCATATATTATTTTCCCATTAGTACCAAACACTCTTCCACTTTTGAGTAGGTATACATACCTACCTTATAAACTGGCCTACTTAGTACTTTGTTCATGAATATTTGCATTGCCTTGCGTGTTTTGTCATGGCTTATATAGTATATGTATGTACGATATACCTACACGAGATGCCGACAAAAAATGTAATACAAAATACCACTGCAGTCGAGCCACTCGTCAATGGATAATATAGTAAATAGGTTTTATATCTATTATATTATAGGTACTGCGATGTGCCATTGCTTCTGGTAGTTTATTATTATTTATTTATGAACAGTACCTATATGACCTAGACAGATATACAAATTGCAGTTTGATTTACAAATATACATCACCTTAGGTTATAATAATGACGTGCACGATACCTAATATTATTTATATAGAGTATATAATAATAATTAATATGTACCTACCGGCTACCTTAATCTAATAATGATACGTTGTTATATAGAAAGTAACAGCACAGATTATATGAATAATTGCACCTATATTAAGAACGGACATTATTATAATATGTGTACCTAGTGTAGGTATACTAGGTATCTATTCATATTATTTCATTGCATAAATATAATATACTATTTTAATATAGTTTGTGTCAACAGTTTAAAATTCAAATCGATGGACTATGCATTGGAGACAAATATTATGTTGCTAAATCAATCGTTTAGTAAAAAAGCACTTTTGAAGAACTCGTTTAGTCTTAAATAAGTTAAATGTTTCCACCAGTGTTTATTTTTTCAATCGAAAAATAATAATAATGGGTAACAATATATAACAAACATTTCTCGTACAATTTTATCCAATAAAATATATTTTAATGTTATGCTTTTTTATATTATATTATACATCCAAATTACCTAATGTACTAATGAATGTGCCTACAGATTGTTTTATATTTTAATAAGACAAAAAAATGTAAATGGAGAAATCTTACGACTCCTCGATGGTCAACCCTCACGGTTTTAACATACTACTAATCGTTACTGTCTAATCGTTACTAATCGTAATGGTTAGTATTCAGCACTGTACGACTTCTAGGCCTATTCTAAGGTAACAACTATATAATACGATGTTACAAATCGGAATTCGGAATGACTGAATGATCATTCGAGTAACCGACAAAATTATCAATTAGCGATAAGTAAGTGATAAAACAAAAATATTGCAGTGAGAGAACGGGAAAATAATAAATATGTTTGTCAATGGGTAAGGTACCTAATAATTATTGTCGTCACCAAGCCGGAAAAATAATTGTAAAATAGATTTTGTCAGTCAATTGAGTAGGAACTTAGTTTTTTTACTAGAAATATTTAATGAAAGAAAAATGTTAATATAATACATTACTAGGCATGCTATATTTAATAGATAAGTAAATAAATTTTGATAAATCAGCGTATTTAGAAATTTAATAGTGGCAACGGGGGGGGGGGGGGTGTATTATCAAGTTGTCCTACGAGTAACGTTGAAGTTGAACGTTATGTATTAGAAAGGTCACAAGAAAAATTGGACAAACATCTTTTTGGGTCATATTATAATGTATTATAATTCTCCAAATCACGATATTTTTGTTGTTCCATACTTCAAGTCGAAAGCCGGTAATGACTAATGAGTCTTGTGTGAGCTCTGAAACTTGCTAATTTAGTCTCCGACGTAATACTTTTAGATAGTCAATCGTTTTTTAAAAAAATATTATAATTTTAATTAGTTCATTGTCAACCTGTATTTTATTTTTATGAATATTAATTATTACATTATCTGTATTATGAATATTATTTTGTGTTGTATAATATATTTCTTCTATATCTTGTGTTATTTTATACTTAATTGTCATGTATACCACATTCTATACCGTAAAAAGAGTAGCCCCGATAATTTATAAATAAATAAATACAATTATAATGAATAATATTATATTTTATTCAAATTTCAAACGTTAGTCTATGGTGTGCTGGCGTTAATGTTCCCGATTGGCGAGAGTCCTTCGCGGTCTGAATGTTTATGCCAATAAATCGAAGTATTATTGAAACTTCGAAGTGCAGTAGCGGCAGCGTCGTGGTGTTTTATATATTTTCCAACATTTTAAATAGGAACACATTTAACTATACATACCGTTTCGGCCATTATTTTTGAACGAGAAGACGAAGGAGAGACGGCTGTAAATAAGAAGCCATAATGTACGTTATCGTCCGTTGTGGGTATATATTATATTATAATATTGTTGGTACCTACCTACTTTACCTATAGCTACGCGTACTATATTTGTACGTAAATATATATTTATATTTACAGGTGATGGTTAATGCGATAATAATCGAAATGAAATAATTTGGTTCCTATTATTTTCGATTCACAGAAACGGGCTTCTATTAGGTCATTCGCTCGGGTTTCCCGCGGTCCAGCAGCGAGGTGTTGACGCAGTTGTTAAATTATTATTATTTGTTTGTGCGAATCTAATACGCATCTATTATTTCGGCGGATCCGAGCGGGCGGCTGGCAACGGTCATAATAATAAATAAATATATATAATATTAAACGCCGAATAATAATAATCGTCGCAGAGAAAAGACGGCGGCGGCGGCGGCGGCGGCTCGTCAGCCAGCGGTTCTTCTCTCCCGCTCTCGACTCTCGGGAACCACGGCCGCCCGCAGCGACCACGTGCCCGCGGACCGTAGTCGGCCGCACTCTTGACTCTTCCGACGCGTCAGTCTTATTCGGCTCTCCGCGGCACCGACGTCGCGACCTCTACACCCCGCGTGCACACCACACCAAGAGCTATACCCATCGCATCGCTTCAAAATATACACGACACAACTACATCTTAAACAGTTTGAATTTCGCGCGCGATAACGGTGTGCACAACATAATATTGTTTTAAAATTGATAATAATATTATTTACACGTATTACGACGGTTTCGCCAGCGGCGTCTGATTATTTTGTCTCGAGACTGTTTTCGTCGCGTTTTGACACCCACCAACGCGGGTGGAGCTGCTGCTGCCACGGCTGATATTGTCATGCACCCGCACCCGCGGCGATTCGCCTATCTGTCGGCGGCGCTGTCGCTGGTCGTGGTGATCATGGCGGGTTGCTCGAGCCCGGTCGCGTCGCTCAAGTGCGAGGGCGGCGGTGACGTCAACTTCGAACTGCTCACCGGGTACGCAGCCAGTCCGGCGGCCAAACACGCGATGCGCGAGCAGTTGGCCCTGTTCACCTTGCCACAGTGCATAGACGCCTGCAAGTTGGACGACCAATGTGCCGCCATCACGTACGAGACGGGCGCCTGCGTGTCGTACGCCGCCGTGCCGCAGAAGAACGCCAACGCAGGTACGTCGAATATCTAATATTATTGTGATGTAGTCGTAGTAGGTTGTAGGTTTATTATAATATCTGGGTATGTATGATGTACCTACTTATCAGGTCAATAAAATAAAAAGATTCCCGTCAAAGATATATAAATAACTTATATTTTTCACGTATTATTTGAAAAAAACATTGGTTACAACTTACAACTTACAATGACATATGAATAGTACATAAAATCATAGTCATAATATTATATGCACACAACTGTGGTGATATCTAAAAAATATTTAAATACACTCGCCTCTCGTATAGAATATCATAGCTTTTGCACATTGCCTAAGTAATATATATTGTATATTTTTCACCGGAAAGCTTGGAGGTAGTTGGTTTTAATAAAAGTAGAAAAATGTACTTATTTACTTTTGTTAAATTTCACTTTTCGCGGAACATGCCTGTAAAACTGTAATGTCGTAAAATAAATAGAACAAAAAAAAAATCAGGGAACTTTCTTTGCTATATAATTTATTATGTATTAACTATATTTCTATAATATACTAGTATAAGCGGCGTTCAGAGGACATCATCATTGAATTAACGATTCTGAGTGAAGACTGAACCTATATTTTTAAGGATATTTTATTATGTATTTAATCTTATTTATACCGCTAGTAGGTGATAGTTTATTTTTCTATTATTTTTCTATTATTAACAATAGTAACACCGTCGAACTATTTTTTTACAAGTATGTAGGTATACATCGTATGCCTATATTTTAAAATAAGTAGATATTATAATATTGCTTAAGATTCGTAATATATCACTAACTGTTAATAAAACATTAATAAGACAAAAACGACGTATCACGTATCATAATATTAATTATTATGTCATATTATGGGGATAGTTTAATTTTATCAATTTATGTATTATCCATTTTTATAATTATTTTATATATTAATATTTAAGGTATACATTAATTATTTTATTTATATTCGATTCTTGTTAATTCAAACATTTGATAATTCGATACTTCGAGTCTCGATAGGTAATTCGAAGTAAAAGCTCGGTCTCTTGGGAATCTCGCAGTAATTCGAAGAAAAATACATTTAGGTACCTATCAGGTTTACGCTCAAAATAATTCGAATTAAAATCTAGAATAAACCTGCCACCAAAACGTGAAATTTCTTTGTTCTCAACTCAACTCATCTCGTGGAAATTCGAAATTATTTCCGTGATTGAGCGACCCGAGGAGCAACCAAAGTGTTCCTATATTATTATAAGTTATGTATGACTAAATAATTATTATAAACTTAGCTTCGTTATTAAAACTCACAGGTTTTTTTTAACAAACATTTAATGTATTCCATATTGTAATTGTATCATATTGTATTTATTATTATTTATATAATATAGTATTATAATAGTATTATTTTTTATTATTAATATACATTGTACATACATAGGTGTAGCTCGCGGTATAGCTATATATATATTTTACACGTTTCATAACACTTATTAGGTACCAAATTTTTATTTTTTTTTTTTGATGATATATTGACATTTTGAATCTTTAATTAGCACTTCGAAGTCCCACTAACTTTGAGTTATCGAGAGTCTATATATTGTAATACATATATAGTTAACCTATAGAATACTTATAATGTTTATCTGTTTCATAATTAGTAATTCGATGACATAATAATATGTTATGAAAAATAATTTTTTTTTATAACGTGGCTTTAATTTGGATGTAAATTTTAAAAAAACCTTGCCCATATTATGATAATATACAATAATGTGAAAGAAAAAAAAGTGAAGAAATTAAATCACGCAACTCTGATCTGATCAGAATCGTTATTCAAATACATTTTAATAATTAATATTGGATCATTAATCAGACAGTTTTGTTTAAATAAAATTGGATACTTAATTTGAAAATTTTGTAATATTAAGGAGGTCAATTAAATACATAATCTATACATACATAAGCATTTTAGAATTTAATTATACGTACATCAAACAGCACTAACATTTTTTTCCAAGATTCCACAGGTGAAAAAAGCTGAACAATATACCATAGGACCGGTAATTAGATCCTATATTATAGTCACGATTTTCCAGGCGTGGTTCAACTTGTTCACCCCGTTTAATGGATCTTATATAGTTACTATACCAACTTGCGAATCGTTAAGACTGGTTGTGCTTCCGTATAAAATCAGCGTGACATTTATGATACCAATACTTCGTATTTTAATTGAATATGAAAATAATTATTAAGTACCCACTCAGTCTGTACCGCTGCACCAAGTGTCGGCTATCAGTAATAATATTCAGGAACAATTTGAGTCGAAAAAAATCTTGCCTAACCTAATCTAATGATAAGTAATAAATGCACCCACAAAATGCTTTTCATATATTTTATATTAAAAATTCTATTAAACCACGTAATTCATAATAATTGTGTATATAATATTGTGATATGTATATTGCTACCTACCTTAAGGCTTATTATATCTACCTAATAATAAATAGGTAAATATATTATATATATTTTATAATATTCATAAGTTATAAATTTATAATATTCCTTAAATTACTAATACTATGTTAGTACGATAATTATTTTAAATCAAAGATTTTCTCGAGCATTTAATCGAAAAAGTTAATTAATTTTTTATCTAATATCATTGTAATACTTAATAGTTAATAGTGATAAAATAATGATTATAAATATAACTCCGCAAACCATTCACAATGATGAACCAATATTATCTATTTACCTATTAGATTTCAAAATAATTTCGGTCAAGAAACGGAATATTATTGCCCATTTATATTTGACCGTTTATCTTGACAATTGAAAATTATCACGATTTCAATTATTCATTTACATAATATCATGTATAAGAAAAAATATGTACGATGAAACGTGTATTAAGAACATGTTTTTTGTTCTTAAGTATGATTATTATATGTTTTCCTCGTTATATTATATCTGCAAATTTCATTTGGGATTAGGTTTTCTGACATTAATGTTATAAGAATTTACACGCTAGTAAATAAAAGGTTTTTTCTTTTATAGTCGTACAAATTATTATCTGAATTACTCGTCGTGCGTTTAGAATGTGAGTGAGCCCAATATCAAGAAACTATACATAAACTTTTACACATTGCTTAGTCCTGTTTTTCTCGTAGCTAATGAGTCCTCCGCAGCAGTTAACCTTAACGCTAGTATAGAGTTTTCCGTAATAATTGCCACCGAACCCGCAGAGTCTCATACATTATTGCTATGATGATAATAATAACATTATTATGTATAATATTATATTATACAAGACGCGTTTATATATTATTTACTCAATCACTTTTATGTACCCGGATTTTATGCAAATTCGTTTAACGATTTCGAACTGTATAGGTAAACCATCCTTCCGTTATTAATGTTAAAACAACGTATTTACGTATAAACCTATATAATTATTATATTATACCTATGTGCTGGCGTGCTGCTGCAGTGTGACATTGTCTCGTACACGGGTCGGATGACTCCGTATCGAAACGACGACATATAAAATAATAATACTACTATATTATATGCGGCAGTGGCGGCACCAACCTATACGTAATACAAACACATTAATAACTGGACACCGGTTGCGATAAGTATATAGCTGGGCGTAAATAATAACTTAAAAGTATTGCCTACCACCGTTATTATATACTTAAAATTATTATTATTAATTATTTTATAGAATCTATATAATATAAACCCGTTTTTCTGATAAAAACGACAACCGCGTCCGGGAATTATGCATGTTAGGTATATAGGTATAGATGGTCACTCTGTCGTCGTCATTCGTCCCTAATTTCTTATAATAATATTATTATAACGGAACGTAAATAATAATCATTATGGGACGCGACACTTTACACTCACCGAACAACCGAACAACCGCGCCATATCAACATCACGCTTGACGCCGAAAACTTGCAAAGCTGTAACGATTTATTTTTAATAGATGTACAGGCTATTATAGTTATATACTTATGTACTTATGCGAAAACATGGCAGACTTTATAGTTTATTATTTATCATTTGAGCCGTATTTAGGGGGAATGGAGCAGGCACGGTTAGTACATTATGTCCGGTAGTGCCAAACTTAATTAGAATTTTAAGAAATGTGATGACGTATATTTTAAAAATTTAGGATAAATATGGTGATAATTATTGGCAAATATTCAAGTGGGTAAAAAAACTACTAAAATTAATGTTTTGATTGTTACGTCTTAAGTAATTAAGTTTAGAGTTTATTATACAAACATTTGGTTTTAATTAATTGTTTTATTTTCATTACGGGTAAAAAAAATGAAATTTTGAAGAATCTATAGATTCTAGTCTCAAGTCTCAACCCACAAATAAATATGTCCCTTCAAAAGTTAAAAACAATCAAAGTTTGTCCTACTTATAATCTAATTTTGATTTTAAGGGGATATAATATGTAGGTATAAATGTATAATATTATATATAAATAAAAATTATATTGTTATGGATGATACATATAAAGTTAATAAATATATAAACATATTACATAAGTTATATTCATAATAGGTACCTACATAGTAATAATATGATAATAGCATTAATTTAGTAATAAATAATAATGATAACATCAATACCTACTATAAATTATTAGTATTATTATATAGGTACAACGCTTTATGTATATTATATACAATTAATCTATAAAAAAAATAAATTATAAAAACGTTCACTTAAGTTTCTGAGTTAGGCATTATAATCATCAGCCTACTTTTAAAATTGCACACGGAAAAATTCCCATCTTGCCCCCTAATTATGCCTCTGTGGGGCACATAATACTGTATACCTACATTTATACTCTATTTTATAGGTAGCTAACTAGACATAGCTGAAAGTACCTAATCAAACAGTATGGGAGGTATATATTTGACGACGACGTTTATGACACTGGTTGGTCTTAATGGAGAAAACATAAACGTGTAATTGAATAAATTATAAGATGATAGTGTCTACGAACGGAGTTTTTTGTTGCATTTAACTATTTAATAATATTTTACATGCGAACTACTCTGAATATGATAAATGATGATACATTATTACATTACTTTATGCCTTGGTATGTTATGTTCATTAACAAAAATTATTATTGCTCTGGCAATCTTATAAGTCAGATGATTTAGTCAAAATGGCTGATTTTTAACATGCACTATTTGTTTGTTAAAAATATAATTTTTGGTTATCTGCTCTTAAACATTGAAAAAAGGTTATGTGGGTATCTATCCCCGTAATCCCCCTCCCGGTTTGATCGCCACTGCGAGTATATTATTATACGGGTTCTATAAATAGATCTAAATCAACAAACATATGTTTGTATTAAGGCGCGTCCAGACGGAGCAGCTTTTGCCGCGCGGCCGTGCCGCGCGGCATGAGCGTGAATACATAAATACATTTTCTGCGGCTTTTTTTGATGCCGCGCGGCATAATTTCCGATCGGCCTAGTAGGCGGTCTACATCAAAGGAAAGCAGCGCGGCTTGTGCCGCTCGCCTATGCCGTGTGTGTGTGTGGACGTATTTTCGGCAAAACCGCGCAGCATCATCAGTATTGTCTACTGGAAGATAATCGGGAAATAAATGCCGCACCGTGTGGACGCGTATTTACCGCGCGGCACGGGGCCGACGGAAGCCACGCGGCATTGCAAAAGCTGCTCCGTCTGGACGTGCCTTTATACACGACTCATTATGTGTGAAAGAACAGTCCAAAGAGAGAATACCTAGGAAGTATAAAATAAAACATCTTCTTGCACCAGGGATAAGAATGTTGTTCGCAGTTTAAAATAAAATGTTCGCAGTTACAGCTGTATTATGAAAATTCGTAATCATATTTTATATTTTAATCAGGTACCCTAATGGAATTATTGTAAAAATCTAAGATCAATACGTATCACGGTTTCCATATTGGTTATCGACGTAAAACAAAAGAACAATCTAAATCTGTTGATATACCTCTAAACAGTAAAGACTAACGATCTTAACGCTTCGTGGTATTGTCTAACATAAATCGTGTGCACTAAGCGAAAAAATACATATTTTAACCTCTGACCACAACCGCCACACCACTAATATGCGATATACCTACATATTATTCTATTGTCTGTTGACTACAATTATATATAATTTCGATTTAAAACGATCCCAAAATTAAATATTATATAATTGATATAATTATTCTGAACCAACGAGAAAACTACCCACGAAAAACAATTTTCCTTGGAAAATGAACCCACGGATAAATCCCATCGAAAAAAATTTACAAATTATAAATAATATTAGAATAATAATTCATCCTCCATATTGACTTCAAAACTTAAATTAAAAGAGTTATCTTTTGTGTTTTTATTTTATTTCGTTAATCGTGGTTAGGTAAATTGGGTCCACGATAAAAAAAAGGTTAGGTAGTAGATAAGTTGGATCCCGGCTTCAAACCCACCATAGCCTCCATTATACACCACAATTATAAAATTTGACTTCTAATTATTATTATAAGACACATATTTTAATTTAATATACTATATAGTACACCATAAGATTTTTTAATTTGTACAATTTATACCATTATAGGTACTTATAAATGTTGACTTTTAATAAGGATTATTATAGATATTAAAAAAATGGAATGAACGGTCTAATCGTTTTTTCCCGCGACCCAATTAACTGATAAAAGGTAATTTGGGACTCAATTTACCAATCCCGTTTAATTTAATTAATTAATTACATTTTTAGCCAGTTTAATCTTATGTAATAGTTAGGTTTAGGCATGTTCCCAATAATATTAATTAAGTAAAATGTTATTTGCTCAAACCATTCAAAATGTCATAAATCATAATGTTTATCGATAGTTGGGTAATAAAAGATATTATATTCAATGTATAACTATATATATTATATAGGTATACATTTTGTATAATTTATAAGTAGGCACACAAGAATAAATTATTTAACCAAATATTATATTATTATAATATAGAACAGTTTATTGTACGCGGCATAGACTTTTATTTCAATGGGTTTTTGTTCATTATATATTTTTCTGGGTTTCTTTTCCGTGGTCATTTTTTCTGACTACCGGATTGCTTGTAGTAATATATATATGTTCGAATAAACTAGCCGGAATGTCTAATAAAATAAATAATGTACCGCATGTTGCAGGGGTCACGTCACGGTAGGACTTAAATGGCTTGAGTGTTTGAGTACCCTGGGTCGCCAGATAATATTACAAATAATATATAATATTATTTATACGGTAAAAAATGACTTTCATTCATCACGCGTACATAATATGTATGCACCTAATATACACAGGCATGTCTTTAATCAGGCCAATGACTACATTTTCTACACTCGTCTCACGTTTATAACAGACTGTCGTCTTATGTTATTATTATCGCTGTACGCATTCATCCCCGAACAATAGAACGGACGGACATTCGTCTATACATAGATATCATGAGTCACGAGGTTCGCATAGCTCCATGATTTCTTTATTAAATTATCATTTACAACCCGTTCAGGTATAGCCCACGCATTTTACCTGCCTATGAAATGTTATAGGTAAGGTCCAAAAACGGGTAATGTAAACTTTAGCCATATGGACACTTTAATGTATCTATACATTATCCACCTTAATTCTTAAATATGTAACATGTTTGCATCAACCAATTTATAGATAGGTACGCATTAGTCAGCGTTCTATGGATAAAGTATCCATATTATACTGTATTACTTCTTATAAACTGATAATATCAGCACAACACGACCATCATACCAAACTCTTCAAATGGTTCAATTATACAGAGTTATTAATTCTAGTAGCAAAACCCAAATCATACTAATCCAAAATTAAAATAATTAAATTGAACAATTTGTGTTTGGGTGACATTTAGAATTTCAAAGTATCTCCCCGGCTTTGTATTTACTTACATTTATTTGATAAGCATTTGAATTTGTGTAGACATTTTTGTGGCTAAAACGTCTAAAATATATTTATTATTAAGTGCATTTCATCTAAAACAATTATTTATAATCGTTACCTACTCAGCCGTATACAGTGTGTCCCAGAAGTCCCGTATCACCCTTAGTATCTCCGTGGAAAATCAATATATTTAAATGCAATTTTTTTTCAGTAATAAGTATGGAAATTCTGATTGAATAACATAATATTCGATTTTTTTTTTCAAAAATTCAAAAATTATCAAAAATTTTTTTTAGGAAAATAAATTTATTAAATTTCCAAGATAGCCATTTTGTTGATCATATTTTTTAAAACAGTTCAAAAAAAAAAAAATATTAAACTTTATTGAAAATCGCCCAAGTTAGAGCTAATTATTATTGTGAATTTCTAAGAATAATAGTTATGTTACCTATGCATACGGCATTAGCAAAATATTGTTCGCATGTTCATTATTACAATCACACTGAT
>NC_042493.1:43224589-43243958 GCF_005508785.2 Acyrthosiphon pisum
TACCTATGCATACGGCATTAGCAAAATATTGTTCGCATGTTCATTACAATCACACTGATTTTTCGGCTAAAATTAAAAATAATAATTAGCCCTAACTTGGGCGATTTTCATTAAATTTTAATATTTTTTTTTTTTTGAATTGTTTTAAAAAATATGATCAACAAAATGGCTAGGTATCTTAGAAATTTAATAAATTTATTTTCCTAAAAAAAATTTTTGAAAAAAAAAAATCGAATATTATGTTGTTCAATCAGAATTTCCATACTTATTACTGTAAAAAAATTTCATTTAAATATATTGATTTTCCACGGAGATACTAAGGGTGATACGGGACTTCTGGGACATACTGTATAATGTAAAAATTACTCAAATAAATTATTTTATCCTGGTATGGGTGGTGTCTTATCCAAATAAGGTATCCTTTATCCATCTTTCGTTCTTTACCCGTTACATTATAATATATGATACCTATATACTTATTACTTAAGGCGATTCGTACAAATTCGTACAACTAGTATATTACCCTATGGTCTACATAAAAGACGCGTGGCATCAATATTGTTAATTTTAATATTTAAATTATTTTTTTAAGTGACTGATGGTGGAACAAACTTTTTTCACTGACTTAAGACTAATAACCGTAACTGTCTCCATTACAAAGAATTTCGTATTGCAGCGGATTGGATAAACAATGTTAAATTAATGATAAAAACGTTGTTACTCCACATGCAAAAAAAAAAAAATTAAAGTTGTAAACTGTGATTGAGTGTCACCGCTGGTAAAAAAGGTCGGTTTTAAGTGGATTTCGGTCCATGAGAAAATCGGTTGTCTAAATTAAAGCAATCAACCTCTATAATATGCGTGGATGGGTGTACTAAGTACGCCTATGTTAGTATGTTATATTAATTAATATTTTTTACTTTAAACAATACAATTAAACCCAATAGGTAATATTAAAAAATATTATATTATAACGCATGTACACGTCATACAAATCAGTACTTGATCAATAGTACATAATAATAATAATAATACATACATACATACCTACCTACATGTACAATATACCTACATATTTTAAAGTACAGGGACACAGGGCACCACAATATATAATTATTATTAGGTTGGAGGTAGGTATATAAGATAGGTTAGCCTAACCTAGCCTACCCACTATAAATTTGATTAGCAAAATAAAGACTTTAAACACTGGTTAGATCTAAATCGAATTCAGATTTTATTGTAGGTAATAATACAATAAGCGGAGACACTGTATAATGTACATGCGTCAAAAATGCCATATAAAGTATTCGTTAAATAATGCATTATTATTTATTAGTATGTATACAATTTTTATTATTTATACTTAAGGTATGAGTGAATTATACAACAAGTAGAGTCTATAATTCCACATATATTTTTTATGAGCATCTGAAGTATAATATATTTTGATGACATTTGATATTCACGTAATTACGCATAAAATAATGATTTCTTTTTAAACGATTTTAGTTTTTTTAATATAATACAATGAGTAGGTATTTATACAAATTTTGGAAACCCGAAACAATCTACGGTTATTTAAATGTGAATTATCTATAGGTACTCAATTATATTTTCATAATATACAGACTAATTATTAACTATATAGGTATTTACATTATTTTTAAATGGTGATACATATGTTTAAGCTATGTCCAACAACTTAAACATTTAATATAAGAACCCGCATAAGTTAATCTTACATAGCAATTTAAAAATATTAAAAATACATAGGCTTGATTATTTTTTTATAAACTATAATAATAATTTTATACATTCAAAGACATGACACATTAACAATTTAAAATTGTTGGTCTCCAAGTTATTAAAATGCACAGTTATGCTAAATTTGGTGCTGTACAATACCATCTTTAAGAGGACGATACTCGGCCATTTGTTGTCTTCGTCTTACAAGTGCGTAACATTGCAAATTTGCGCTCAGCAGATCACGTTTAGCTCCGTTAGTTTAAAAATTAGAGTGAATCGACCTATTATGAAACATGATGTTAAGAACATTATCTGTGTTTGAATGTGGATTTTAACAATTATTCAATTTTTTAGGAAGTTATGCAAATATAATATGGAATAAATCAAAAATGCCTATAACTCACTTAAAAACTGAGTTATCGTAAAAAACCCACATACAAACACAGATAATGTTCTTACCATCAAGTTTCATAATAGACCGGTTCACTCTTATTTTTAAACTAACGGAGTTAAACGTGATCTGCTGAGTGTAAATTTGGTATCTTATTATGCACTTGTATGACGGAGGCAACAAATATCTGTGTAGCGTTCTCTTAAAAGATATAACTAATAATAAAGACGTACTTAGAAAAGTCAACTATTAATCACTATAATATCAATAGCTACCATAGTAAAATATTATGTTTGATACCAGTTTTATTATTTTATAAGCGTGTTTTGCTATCTGAAACTACTTATTAACTAATTTTTCAAAGAGGATTCAAAGTGAGGACCACACGTCTATAATCTTTTGTTGTATAACCGTAAAAACCGAGTTCTGGACTGATCATCATCATAATATTGTAATGATAAAACTGGCGTTTTTGTTAGGTTGCGTAGGTTCTTATGCAGAAATGGAAATGGCCTACATTTTTATTTGATTAAAATTAATACAGGGATTAATAATATTACATTTAGATTGTGGCATAATGTATCTTTAACATAATAATATATAATTATGATGACGTTAATAAATTAAAAATTATATAGCTCGTTAGAAAAAATAAAATTGAGGATTTGAATAATTGGAGAAAATAACATTAATTGTATTTTACGTAAATGCTAAATTCGTTAAGTAAATATAAAATGTAATAAATCAATTTAAAGTGTCTATATGTACTATAGAATCGTAATATTTATACCTACGTAGGTATATTTTAAAAACTGAGAAAATATTGACAATTTAACTGTGTAATTATAAAGTTTTCTTTAAGAAACGTTTTATAATGTAAATTAAAGTGTCCAAAATTTTGACTAATAATTATTAATTACATACAATTTCACTGAATAGTTAACAAGCAATTACATAGTTAGCATTTTTTTTTTTTTTTGAATGCAATAAAATTAGTGTCATCATTTGCTATTTTAGTACCTACCTATTAAGTATTTACACTGTCCAATATTTCATTGAGTAATTAATCAAACTACGTAGAGTTTCATCAAAAACATTAACTTACTTACCTACCTACTTAGGGTTTACACTTCCACATTACACTTTATAGTTTATACTTCATTATGTTCTGTCTTATTTAAGTCTAAATATTCGAGTCTTTGCATTAATATTTATTAATACAGATTGTATCAGTTTTTTCCAGTTGGGCAAATTTGTTTCAATAGAATCACGCTTATAAGACTTTATAGAATGTCGTAAATCGTAATATTATACCTAGGTACCTACATGTTTAAATACGCCGCACAGTAAATTCCCCTGCGTCTGTAATGCACTATGCACTAATAATGCACCACAACAATAATTAAATAATGTATATATATATTAAATAATTAAACAATGATAACTAATAAGTGTATCCCTTATTTTATTTTTTTGTCCACTATAGTGTGTAGTACTAACTAAAAAATTATAGGTATGTACATAATATGTACACTACATATAAATAAAAATAAGAATTTCTATAACTTCTTTATACATTTTACTGTTGCATAATTTATTAATATAGAAAAAGTATGCAATACGGTTCTTTTTTTAAGATAAATTACTGTGGATGTATATTATTATGACATAATGGTACCTAAATAGTACGTACCTACCATTTAATGCAGTTGCATTTGAACCTCTTAAAATGATATTTTATCGTTTCGTTATCACTAACAAATTTTACTTTATCTTGTACTGTAGGTATCTTTCTTTATAGTTACTTCTTGTTCTCCGCTTTTTTCTACATACTTACGTAATAACTCAACTAGGTAGGTACCGACAAAGGTATTCTCTGCAGACGATGATGTCGTGAGACCACTTGTATAAAATATGTTTATTTTTATCAGTATTTTTTTCAACTTAACTTTGTATTAAGTATTATATCTGTTACAAAGCTGGACAGTGACCTCAATTTAATAAGTATTTAATTAGGTATTTAAATTTTCATTTTCCTAAAATGCCAATAAAATTGCCTACATGAAACCCCTCAAAAAACGGTTGTGTCACAAGTTAATGACATTATACACACTCTTAAAGACTATACACCATGTCGCCACGACGCCATATATAATATTTTATTTCTATAAACTATAGTGACTAGTGAGTATATATAATCCCGGTATAGTATGTATATCTAGACACACGCATATTCACAATATAATAGGTATAGATTAAATATTTTTTTTACTTTTTTCTATCAATTAACTCATTTAAATACCATTGCACTGCAACAGTTGATTGTCGATTATTCACTGTTCTATTAACGCTGAAACTTATGCGCTTGGTAGGTACATTACAAACTGTTAATCAATTTAAACTAGTTAACCCAAATATATATATAATGTATATGTATAAAAATGAGCATGCATAATAACAATTAGGTATCAACCAGGTATAAAGTATAATATATTTTTTAATATACACACTTAAGTGATGGTTGGACCGGGCCAGGGGACATATGCCTTTATATTGTTATAGTCTATTTGATCTGTAGCTAATCAATAAACACAATATTGGTTCACTGCTACTGCGTGTGTACATAATAAACGGAAACATACTTAATATGCGGCAAGTAGACGAAAAAGCAAACGCGGTTCTTCCTCGGCGGACGACGATTATGACGGATGCGGTTTGAAGTGCATTAATAATTTCATTCCGGACAGGTTTCTGGGTAAACATTCTACTATATCATTATTACTATTATTATAACAATGGCGACGTGTGCACATGTGCCGCGCACAGAACGACGGTAGTACAATGAAAAAAAAAATATGTAAATAATAATCGATCGGTAAATGTCCAACAAATCGAAATATCACGTTATTCCGTTATTGGGCCAAATCATGCGCTGCATTTTCCCCTTCAAATTATCCCATATACACCCACAGTCACTATAGATGATGCACTCGAGTATATAAATATGTACCTACGCCTATATGTGTGGGTGGCCAATTCGTATACATTATATTATATTTTAGTGTCACGATGCGTCCATAATATATAGACTTACTTACTTCATTCAAACGGTTACCGTTTTGTACAAAACTGAAAATATATCTTTCATTGCGTGCATCTATAATATACATATATATTTTAAACTATTTTTAAGTATAAAATATAAATTACCGCGACGGAATAACAGACAGACATATTATATATTTCCGAAACGTTTTCACGCACTTGATGTATACCTATGTATAACTATTATATTGTATAGGAATCAAATATATATACCTATTTAGTTTTACAAATACGACTAGGTGTGTACTATACTGTTGACATTTAGTCTACATTACCTACCTCCTATACATAATAACCTCATCGTCGTTATAAAATAGCATAAACAATTGACATCAATTGTTTACAATTTTATCGGGATTCAAAAACGAGTTGTCTGGTTAAAAAATGTATACCTATTATTATAATATGTGCTATTTTAATGTTTTCACTATTTTGGAATGATAAAACACTAAAACCTCATCATCGATTATTAACGATTAAAACTGTAGAGAGAAAAGGACCTTCGGCCAATAACATTACCAGTTTTCCCAACCTCTTTTATTTCAATCTCCCCTTATTGTAGATTTTTTGGTCTGAATAGGTAAAAAATTAAAGTCCGGGGTAACGCGGGGGAGTAGGGTTTAGTGACACACGTTAACCAGCCAATATTAATTTTTCGTTTTTTCCCGCGTTAATGCAAATAATTCAAAATAATTTTTACTCCGTGAAGACTGATAGCACCTCCCCAGGAATGTGTTCACGCCTTCCAAGGGGACATATTCCCTAGACTGGGAGTATGTATAATTCCTAAACAGATGCTAATGATGTCATACACGTGCGTAAGGTTAGATGTATGTTGGTATTTATATGGTAGGTAGATAATCAGTGATCTTTATTGTTGGTGTAAAAGATTAAACATTACATATAATATTATATTCAATTAATCATTAACAGTGGGTTTGGAAAATATATACCGGCTATAAATTAAAATATTATATCTTTGGTATATGGGAATGGGACTGTGACCACTGACCAGTGATTACTATTTACTAGTTATATTGAACTGTAGAAGATACCCACCATAACATTGTAATCATTATGTGTATTATACATAATAATGTTATATATATATATGTATACATATATCATACATGTATGATACAGGATAAATTATACCTACTCTCAATAATCAGTTTTAAATAACTAAACATTTTTTCATCAATAATTTAAAGTAGGCACAATTTTTGCAGGGTGTATAGCAGCACACCTGATACACCCCGTACGCCCATGTAACTAAATAATATAAAATATTATTTTATTTCATTTCATATTACTGTTAATATCTTTGTGGTTAATGGTAAAGGTAGTAGTTAGTGTTTTCGTAAAAAAAAACTATAGAGTAGGTATAGTGTATCCTGTATACGCTTGTTTATAAATTTAAGTAAAGACCAAAGACGCAAATATGCAATGAATATTGTAGTTTTATAAGCCCACAACTAATCAGATTCAACTCTTCAAAAAGTCGCTGGCGTCGCTCGTAAACAATTATTTTACAAAGCTCTTACGGAATACGTCATTCACAAACTTTACAAAAATCAATTTTTTGTTACCGAGTTTTGCAAATATTTATTTATTTTCCTAAGTATTAACAATTATTTCACTGGTTAGATTTAACATTTTTAACTATAATTATCTTGGAAATTCTTATTAAGTATTCTGTGATGGTGGAAATTCGCCCTTTTTTTCATAAAAAACTGCAATAATCACGGTTGTCGGTCACGCGAACAATTATTAACTAAATAGCAATAACCAATAGGTACATGTCTTATACATACTGTAAATAACCAATATTAATTATTTGTTAGTTGTTATAGTTTGTTACACGGTTCTAACTTGTAGATGATTGTCAAATGTCAACACATGACAGTAAACAATACATAATATACGGATTGCTTAATTTAAAAAAAAATTAAAGGTATATAAGATCGTATATGATGCGTATTTGTACTATCCGTAAAATGTACTATCCGTATTTATAGGATCCGTAAAAGAAAATTCACCAAATAGAAAACCTCGTATACTATCTTATACCCTCAAAAACACCAATAATAGTAAGTACTAGTGGTCAGTGATGGACAATAGTTAAACAAATGTAACTTAGGGGTAACTTGGCCCTTACCTTCTCCCGAATAGTTATTGGAACAGAACCCAAGTACAAATTTGAATACTTATTTAATATTTATGACTTCTGTCCTGCCGATAATGTCAGCGAACGCTTATGTTAAATAGCTCCCATAACTTCTGATTTTGATGAGTTTACCTAGGTAATAGGAATAGATATCAAGTAATTTTATCATTTTTATCACAGTTATTATCCTTACCTCCCCGGCGGAATCTTGTAAAGAGAATAATCTATTTTTTTGTGTACGTGATACTAATCGATTGATCTTCGCTCGTTATTTTTATGTATAAATAATGAAAATTATATTCTCATAAATGGAGCGGAAAGTCCATTTATTTGGTTCGATTATAATTTAAAACAGTCTAGCGGGTCTGGACGATAAGTAAACAAATCATATCCATAAAAAAAAATATAAACATCAAAAGAAATATTAAATATATGACGGGATAATCGTATTTTTCTTCCTATTAATCCTATTTAAATATTTATTTAGATGAATATACTTGTATATAATTATATTATATATATAGGATTTATGAATTATAATTTGTCCCACTTCGACAGATCTTATCGCAGTCTTCTTTTCTTGAATAATATTTCGATCTCAATAAAGTTAATCGTTTACTTTACACCGTCTACTAAAAAAAAAAAACCTATACGTATATTTATTATTATTACGGTTTGATTATACAATACACCTCTGCGAAACGGGTCGATTAATCTCACTCGAACTCCATTAGTCGACACGCGCATACGTCATATTATAACATCAAGATCAGAACTATAATAATAATAATAATATAATATATTAATAACAGTACCTCGTGTTATTAACCGTAGCCTACCATTAAAAAAACCTACAAATTTTATTTATTTACTGCACGGCGTACGTTATTACGATGATATTTTATGATATAGGTAAAGACACGTACCTACACTGGAGTTGTACCTACTCGTATGCCAAATAGTGGCAAAACAATCATCGTACAGTTGTAGACTCGTAGGTAGGTGATAGACGTGTGATATAACATGAATTATTAGTAAATAGAGCGTATGATTTTATAGCAAAAGCCTTTTTGGGTGGAAGCGTGATAAAAATTCCTAAGATTCGTAAATACATAAATTCTTATATTCATATATAATTTAGTAGGTACCTATATTAATTAATTAGAAAGTCAGTAGCTATAATTCGAAATATAATGTAGACACTGTTGTGCAGTTTTTTAAAAGTAATACCTAGGTAAAACAAATTTTAAATCAGTTTGATTTTGAATGAATAAAAGCAGCTTATATTTCCAAAATTACCGCATAACATTGTAATATAATTGAATAGTTTTCATTAGAGATTTAAGTTCAGTAAATTTACCCGGTAAAATTTACGAGTAACAGTAAATTTACGTACATTTTACCGAGTTTTTTTTACCATTGAAAAAAATTGAGTGACCCCTTATTTTAAATGTTTTTTAGAAGCTGAATAAGTTTTATATAGGTAGCCAGAGTAGCCACTAACCAATATGATTATAAAATGCAGAGACTGTATTTTAGTTTAGGTTTAATCTATATATACATTAATTTAAAATTAAACACTGAGTGTTCTGTGTGACTATGGTATTGACTTAGCTACTTACGTTAATACTTACTGCCTAGTAGTACACTTACATTGTATTAAACATGCACAAATAATCGTGTTCAATACTATAATGGTTGTATATTTCCAGTTGTATATTTAGTTGTATATTTTCCACGTTTTATTGTTTTCTTTTTTAAATTCAATTCAACATACACTCGCCTAGTTAAATTAATATGTTCCGAATTTTAATTGTATTTCAATATTATTATTATGTACCTATTGGCGTATTGCTGTGTTATTCAGTATTCTGCAAACAATTTTGTAATTTATTTAAATTTTATTTTTTTATAAAAGATGTACAGTTCATTTTTTTATTTGTTCTGTTGTTTATTATAAACTATTGATTTTTTGTTTTATTTTGATAAATGCAATTATATCAAAAACATACTAGTAGGTATATGTTGATATTGAAGTTATGTTTATAGTTGAATACGAGTTTTATAAGTTATTTTACATATTGTTTTCTGTTTTGAAGGAAATAAGTAACAGATTTTTTTCTAAAGAGCCATTTAAAATTGTAGGTATAGACAATAGTCATATAGGAATAGGTTAGATAGGTTGGTAGGTTGGTAGGTAAAAATAAAAAAAATCCTATTTGTCTTACATTTCAACGCTCCATAAAAATGTTAAAAAAGGTAAGAAATTTGGTACATAAGATTTATTTGAAAATTGAATAAAAATTACCCACACCTAAAAATGTTTCCAAAATTTGCCAATTTAACGAATTTTACCGGTAAATTTACCGAATTTTTTTACCGGTAAATTCCACATCTCTAGTTTTCATACTTTGATAACTAATGCTACTCCAATAAGTAATAAAGAACACACTACTCGTTGAATGTTGAAATTGTATGTATTATTTTGTATTTGTTTTTATTATATTGTTCAATATATCCACCATGAACTGCCATGTACAAGTCATTTGTATAGGTCCACAATAGCATGATTTTTGTAATGAAATTAGAGCTATGGTTAAAAAATGTGCGAGATATTCTCAGCCACACGATAATTTTGTTACAACATTCATGGTCCTATAAAACTGCGCATATAACAGTTCATGATAGATATATTTAACAATATTTCAAAAACAAATAAAAATAATACGTACAATTTAAACGAGTTGTGTGTATTTTATTATCTATATGGATTAGCATTAGATTTAGATATCAATGTGTGAAAACCATAAAATGCTGCAATATTATGCTATATTTTTGAAAATGCTTTAATATTCAGTTTTTAAATTATTTAATAATTATTATTATGTTTTAAAATCAGATAATCGCGTGACTAAAGTCTAAAGAAGTAAAGCAAAGGAAAATAAAATTAACATTTATTTTATTTTATATTTCTACATTTCTATAGCAATTAAATTTTAATTGTTGGGTAGTCAGACTGTTAAGCTCTTAGCCCCCTCCCCACCACTCATGATTGACACTGGGAGTAATTTAAAACCGTATAAAAAATATTTTAGTAAGTACTTACATCTATCTCTATTATCCTAGTCTTTAAGTACCTAGTAAGTAATATATTAAAAAATAAACACAATTTAAATATTTTGAAAATACTAACTTCCTTTAAAATGTCATTGGCATACTAATTAATATTTGCTTATATTTTTTAATTTTATATGTATTACGTATGCGTATGTATATTATATAATATTATATATTTAAAGAATTTTTTTCGGAAAAATTATAAGAAAGTGAATTATGACATAATATACAAATACAACTGTAGACACATATAGAAATATATTTAAAATAATTTGTGAAAAGTGCAATGAATTATGTTTAATATTTACGCTAAATTTATAAACATTTTCTTAAAACGTCTTTTTTGTCACGCCTGCACCGAAAGTTTAGTTTTCGATGAAGGTTGAAGCGTTGGAATCGACCTTTTTCCGTTCATCGGGTGTAAAGTGGGAATCCCCAAAAGTACCGGGTGGTAAAGTGGAAATCCCCTAAAGTACTGAGCTCAGATATCACGCGTATCCTCTGCACAAATAGACACTAGAATCTATACTACGGTTCTTATAAAATATAAACTTTTGGTTACATCTTATATTCATATTATAACCTCATTGCATGACGCGTAAAAATTTTTTTTTCTTGAAATTTATCGTTCTCGTATAGTAATATTAGGTTGTTGCATAGATCCCCGCATAATGCATTACCTTTGCCTTGATTAAATTTTTTTATTCTTATTTTATTTTAATATAAAAATTATTATTTATTCTGAAATCTATACCACGGTCCTTACAAAATATAAACTTTTTGTTACATCTTATATTCATATTATAATCTCCATGTATGACGCTTAAAATAAATAAAACCAAGTCGTTTATTTCATGAAATAGGTACCTATTGTTTTCGTCTGGTTGTTGCATAGATCCCAGCCTGAATTACCTTTGATGTGATGGCGCGATCAATGAAAGCAGAGGTGCGACAAAAAATAGTATGTGTGGCTCCTGCGAGAAAGCAATTTCAGTCTTGAGCGAAATGCGGTCTTCGCCTGTGGCAAACGTTGCCCGTGACTGAAATAGCACACTTCCTGCCCTTTCCACACTATATGCTATTTTGAACCCAAGTGCAGTACGACCATTAACTATTTTTTACCCTAGTGCAATTCGACCTTACCTATTGAAGGAAGTGCCTACAAGACATATTAAAAAAATTTTAACTCCATATTATGTACCTATTTCCTAAGATATTTCTAGTAGCTGCAACTGGTTTCGTGATCTAAACGAGCCACTCTATATTCAAAAATTGATCCTTTTAACTGACCAATAGTTAAAGTATATGTATATATTGATGAAAAAGATTCGCTCAGTAAAAAAGCTTGCAAATTTAATGGAAGGTTATTCCTATTAAGATGTTAAAACTGGAATAAAAAAAAAAATGGTCCATAATTTATTCCACAAATGAGTGAAGGAAATTGAAGTTTAATCATTAAATTGTGACAAAATTCGATATTCACGCGTAAAATAACAATTTTTCATCAAACAATTTCCTAATTTGGTTGTAATTCAAAAACAAATTATAATATACATACTGTAGATACTAGATAATTTAAATTTTCACCAAATATTTATATAAGCATTTTCTAAATATAATATAGGTAATTTTAAAATATTTTGACTCTTTTTAAGTATTATTTATAAACATTTTCTATTTTTTATTTTTTTTATCCATATCGTTGATAAAACAGTTTTAGCTCGGTAAAAAAGCTTACAAATTTAATACAAGGTTCCTCATAGTTATAGGTACTATCGGAATTAAACATTTTTTTTTATTGATATTTATAGAAAAAATAGAAAATTTAAAATGTCTATAAATAGCATAAAATTAGTCAAAATATTTTGAAAATTATGCAATTTATAAAAATCCTAGTATAGGTAAACATTTGGCGAAAACTTCAAGTATCTATATTCTATATGGTTATTTGTTTTTGAATTACAACAAATTAAGAAAATAATTTTGTTGACAACGGCTTTTGTGTAAAATTTGTGTTGAGAGTGTATGTCCGATTTTTTTTTATAGATAGGTACTAGAAGTTGAAATTTGGACGAAATTAGAAAAAAAAAATTAACAAACTTACTACCTATTTTTTTTGTAATTCAAGAATATTAGATATTTTTTCTTTATTATTTTTTATTTCTACTATTATTATTAACTCATCTTTCTTTATTATAAATAAAATATTATTTAAATTATGGAACAAGTTCGAAGTTGATAGGATGATTTGGCTTAGTATAATTATGGGTGAAACATAAGGTTGCACATTTTTTGATGGCGGTTGAAAATTAGTTTAAAATAATGGTACAGTGTTTAGTGTAATTATCATGACATATGGTGTGGCCAACTTCACTCACTTTCGAGGGGACTTGAATCTTTTACGTTTATTATTATATTTTATTACACAATGAAATTTTCAGTTTAGATTAATTTTAAGCCTTTCCATTATTTATATGTTATACCAGTATAGCCGTATAGGTACTACTAATAAATCATACCGTTCTTAAGTCAGTTTCAAAATAATTTCACGCGTGTCACGTATAATGTAGAAAAATCTAAACTAACAATTTTTGCCGATAATCGGGAATTTGAATAAATGTAAAAACATAAATAGACAAATAGTACTTGGAAATATTTTTTATTATTTCTTTTTCAATTGATTACTGAACTTTCTCTCCCCCTAAAAAATGTATAATTGGTTTTTTTTCATATTAGATGTGTACTTACTTGTTATTTTAATGAAATACAAGCACCACTATATTATAGCTCCGCCAATCAATGTATTCGTTTATTGTTTATTTTGATTTGATTGCATTCCTATTGTGTAGGGAAATAAAAATATGTACCTATTAATTAGCCTATATATAGGTATTAGGTGCACTGCGCTGTGATAAACATTTTTATACCTTATGTTTATACGTGGTTAACCTAATGCCTAATATCCATACGCACGCACAAGAAATGAATAGGAAAAATGTACAGAAATGCGGTCATTCTTATAATGTATATACAGATCGCGAGCTGTATACCTATAATAATATACAGGATATCTGCTAGGACTCAAGGCATCACATTGCAGCAATATTCATTTCCAATTAATAACTTTCTTTTGATAACTTTTAAAAATTGTCCAATGTACTCTACACGATAAGCCGCACTTTATTATCATTGATAATTAATATCTAATAGACAATATAGTATATTATTAATTGTGCATTACCTAGTTGCTTCTTATTAAACTCATGGTTGATGGATTAATTTGCCTATTGGACTCAAATATAGGCTGCAGGTCCCGATTTATACTTTACTAACACATAGGTAAAAAAAATTATCTATTGTACTCATCAAAACTGGTTAATAATGGGGTCAAAGTATATTTTTTAAGGGCAAATTTGCACATTTTTTTTCCATTTTACCGATTTTATCCCATGCATTTTGACAATCATTATACTATTTCCTCGACTCATCACATCAACATTTATCTAAGTTATTGAAAATATTTTTTTTTATACAGATAGTTTGAAGTCGTTAAGAGACATTTTGAAAAAAAAAATAATATTTACTATTTTTATGGTTTTTTTCCTTTCGAATGACAAACATACAGGTATCATGCAGGTACCCATACCTACTTGTTATAATTTTCAAAAAAAAGTTTTATAAATAAAAGTTACAGATAAATACAAACACAGCGGGACACCCTGTACAAATTATAATTATTCTTACTCGTATGTAGGCGGTACGCATCCACTGACTTTCTAGATACCTTTCAATACTTTTATTGCACCAACGGTACGACACGCGAACGTAAATTCTTTTGGGATAAAATCGACCGCGCACGCAATCCCCGACGTTGACAGGAACTGCGAGACACGTGCCAGCTATAGATAATATAATAGCTAGCATTGTAGTAGTATAATAATTAACTTCCTTCCATACTAACACACACACGCACAAACAGTACACACATATTTATTTAATATACGATATCTTAAGCCGTTCTGCAGCTTGCGGTCATGATGCGCTAAACGTCCGTTTAAAGTATTATATAATAATAATACACCAGTGTTTACAGCTCTATCATTTTATGTTATTAACTTTCCCGACTTTATATTATATGAACTGTATAATCAGTGAGTAAAAAGACCGATAAAATCTGTTAAGAGGTTTTTTTTTTTTTAAATTGAGTTTTGAATATGACCTGAATTACTATTATACACCTTTTGATGTGGGAAAATCAAATAATTAAAAATCACGCAAAGTATTTCGATATAATTAAAATAATTATAGTTTACGTGACGACTCTAATTAAAAAAACAAATAATAATAATAATAATAATGTATTAATAGCACCCTATCTATATAAAACAAAAACGGTTCGTTTTTGTTCAAACATTCTTCTCGAATCGATAAATCATGCTTCGATCTAATAACGCGGTAAAAGTCCACGTTTTGTTTTTCGAAAAACTAATTTAATTAGGTCTCGACTGATTAATCGTTTTCAGCGCGGTAATATAATTTGTAAAAAATGTGTCTTTCCGAGAAATAATGATAATAATGCTTCAAGTTTGTTGGTCTCGATGCGATTGTTTATATTAGTTACCTATATATTTTACTCATAATCATCATAGGCACACTTTATTGTTTGCACAACACTGTCTCGCGTATACGTCAATTGTGACGGCGTAACATTTTTTTTCTTTTACTAACTATTAATTTTATATATATATATATATATTATTGCTTTACTTATATACCTCATCAGTAATCGCGCAGTTCGCCGTCGAAGAATGTGCATCATATTTCTATTCAAAACGCGATTTCGAATCGTCATCGCGGCCGCACAAGGTTTAAAAAATAATTTTCGGGCGACACAGTTTCGATGGAATTTTTTACTCATATTACACTCAGACAATGGACTCTGTATGACACACGCACCAACAACATCATGTGCTAGCCGCGGCACGTTGAAAAAATATCAAAAATCACCGCACGTCTGCAGATGATCGTTTTCGTGTATGTATATATCGTATACTTATATCAATGTACAGTTCGGTTGTAAACGAACACAACGATATAGGTGCAGACTCGGCTCTAACGCGTCGTGCACAACCTATATTATATATTATGATATTATATGCGCATTATACGGTATAGTTTATACCAAAGCATAACCAAGCACACCCAACATTTTTCTTAATTAATTGATTTATAAAATTCTGATTTTTTGAAATTTGTTAGTATAAACTTAAGGACTATATTTTTAATAATTTTGATTTTTATGCTATTAGAGTGTCCATATTATACTCGGACAATATATTCTTACAAATTATCAAATTTGTACAGAGTATGACATTAGGTAATTACTACAATTTTACATTAACATTTTTAAAACGGTCATCTGCTTAATAATTTACACTTTACAGGAAAGAAACGTTATTCTCATTTACAATAACGAATTAGGTTTCGCCATAGGGCATTCCTCGGATGGTATTAGAAAACGTGATGTCTTTAAGTATAATATTGAGACTCCAAAAATCAGTAGGTATTTGAATAAATTCATTAGTTATTAAATATTTAAATATATATTTGATACAAGTGTACAGTAGCCGTGTGTATAGCGTTGGAGAGCTAGGTTTTACTATAGTTAATGTTAGGATTTACACGCTAATTTTCGAAATTAAAATGGTTTTAAATCCATTGTTACGAATTGCTCTTTTACTGATTTGATAGGTATTTACCGGTAAAAATACGGTTACCCGCCGAAACCGTTATTTTAACGAAGTCATACATAAACGCAGCATGTTTGGATTACTAATAGAAGGTAGCTGGTAGGTATGTGTTAGGTTAGGTACTTGCCCTAGGTAAAAGCTATTCAAATAATCTTAAACAGAAATTCATAAAAGTTTTTCTTTTTAATTCTAAGATTTGGAAATTTAATACAAGGCTCCTAACATATTTTTACAATAGCAGTTGCAAAATAAAAGGAATACATTGTCACAGTTTTTATTTATAAGCATTTAAAGTTCAAATTTTGACAACATATTATGTAAAAATCACTAAAATTCGTAAATTATTTTATGCTAGAAATTCATAAAAAATTTTCCTTTTATATCTAAGATTTCAAAATTTAATACAAGGCTCATAATATATTTTTACAATAGCAATTGAAAAATAAAAGAAATATATAGTCACGATTTTTTTTTATAAGCATTTAAAGTTCAAATTTTGACTAAATACGTAAAAATTACGGCAATGTTCAAATTATCTTAGACAGAAATTCATAAAAGTTTTTCTTTTTAATTCTAAGATTTGGAAATTTAATACAAGGCTCCTAACATATTTTTACAATAGCAGTTGCAAAATAAAAGGAATACATTGTCACAATTTTTATTTATAAGCATTTAAAGTTCAAATTTATACGAAATATGTCAAAATTGCGAAAATTTGCAAGTAATTTAGTGGTTGAAAAATCGTAAAAATTTTTTCTTTTATAACTAAGTTTTTAAAATTTGGTACAAGGTTTTCCATAAGTTTTTCTTTAAAAATAATATATCCTAGACTGACAAATCATCTCCGTTCAGAATCGTTTTTCGTATACAATGATATAATATCATTGGATTCAAATTTAATTCCATCCATTACAGTAACCCACTTGTAACCTACTGTACAGCAGAGCGACATCCACGACTTACCCGCCTTTTTTTTTTATTGTTAGTAAAAACTATTTCGTTTTCTGTCATGATTTTAGATTGAAACAAAATGTCAAAACGTTTAAAGTGAAAGCTCAAATATAGATTTTGAGCTTTTATACTGAGTACAACTATTAAAACTAGATTTACCGCGATTATTTATATATAGTGCAGATTGGGCTTTGTCGGTAACACACTTATATTATGATATTATATATAGGTACATGCTGTGATAACGTGATGTGTATCTAAATTTTCATTGTTTTATCCTCATTATTATCTATGCATAATATATAATCGATCTGGCCGTACAAATCTTCATCATACATTCATACCTATATGACGTACATACGAAATCGTTTTCAAGTAAAACAAATCAAATTACTATAATGGCGATAACACTAAACCGATTATTCCGGGCTAGGATTACAGAAATAATATATTTTATACCTAGGTACCTACTTATATATATATATATAAACATAATGTGTTACATAACTTAGACGCTTCGTGTTTCGTTGTGTGCTTTAGATTTTGAATATCTAATGAATTATTCATATGCGCTTGTGAAAACTTGCACGTATTTTTCGTATATTATGTGGGAAAAACGTTTTCTGTGTACATTGCTGAAGAGCGTTATTATTCAGAATATTAAAATAGTTCATACGTATTATTATTTCCAGCGAGATTAGTTTTTTTTTTTTCATTTTATATATCTAGCAGTTGGTGCAATAGCCAATATTATCGAAATGGCATAGGTACATACGCCGAGTATATTTTTTACGTGCACGTCCTGCTGGATTATGTTGCTCGCCGTATTTGTCCTGAAGTCTGCACCGTACGCACAACTGCCTATTTTAAAATATAACATAATTCTATAATATAATAATATGCCTAGTATTTACCTATAATATAACTACTCATAATATTATCTGCCAATACCGTCTCCTGACTAAATCTTAAGATATTATATTACATCACCATATTATTTAAACAGGTATTTACAAACCGGAAGTCAATATAAATACTACTTGTACAATATTTATTGATTCTATAGACTTTTAAAAACACACAGATAAACATTTTGATTTTGTGTTTGGTTAAACCGAAAAGAAATATAGTAAATAATTTATTGTGTCTCGTTACAAAACCACCAACATTAAAAACTATTCAAAATCATAATTGAAAAATATTAATAAAAATGGCAATGATGTGGATAAACAAGACTGTGAGACGTACAGGTGGATGTACCTATAATATAATTTCATAATTTAACCACTTCTGGCCGCTGTGGTATTTAGAGTAAATTTTCCGTTATTCAACTTTCTGGTCGAGGCAGTTTACACAAAGCAGGTATAAGCAAGGCAGATCCATATCTTTATTATCTATAATCAGATCCCCTCCTCCTTCTCACCTCGCTTGACTTAGGGGACTTACGGAATTGCCCATTTTAATAGAAATAATGTCCAGTTCAAGCCATGAGGATATTACGTGCACGCGTGCATACCACCGTGCATATTATAAATTATAAGCAGTGTGCAGGCCGCAGGGGCGTATTTACGGGGTGGATATTGGGACGAATCCGCCCCCATGGCTCTTTAAATACATGTCTATTATTATATTATAATTATTACATCGTACCTAATCTGTAAGCTAAAATTTTTGTCATCCACCCCTTACAAAAAATACTAAATACGCCACTGGCAGTGTGTATACGATTCCCGAAACCATATCATACCAACCCGTGTTCTATAAAGATTTAATAATATAATACATCTATATAGGCGGAAATACTATACATTTCAAAAGTCGAGGTTAATTGCTTAAGTCCTCAACAAAAGACTACTACTTTTAATAATTCTAATATAAAAAAATAGTCCAATTTTCGATAGTATTTCCCAAAATCTTGAAAAACTATTGAGAATTTTCAAAAAATGCCTCTCCAAAATATTAAGCTTAGGCGATTTTTGATGTAAAGAGAGGTATAGATGAATTTTTGGAGTAGTGTAATGTGTACGTATTATCCGAAAATGTGTACACAGAATAAAAAAAAAATAGAAGAAATAAAATATATCATTGTAAAACCATCTTAGAACCGCTTAGAATCTATCAAATAATATTTAATGTAGGTAC
>NC_042493.1:43244008-43245593 GCF_005508785.2 Acyrthosiphon pisum
TTTGATACAAGTGTACAGTAGCCGTGTGTATAGCGTTGGATACTATAATATATATATATATATATATATATAATATATATCATCATATATAATAATACACCAAAACGGTTTTATTAATAAACTACGTTTTACGCGGGTTCATCCAATATTTTGAATTTAATTACATTATTTTTACACCGTTCATCTATGCCGATTGTCGACCAATCGATTTTGATACTGAAGGGTATCGTCGATATTTTTTTTTTTTTTTACAAAAGTCTACGCATTACGAATATATTATATAATATCCAATCATATGTTATGGGTATTGACAAAGTCAGATTACACGATCACTATCGGAGAGCTAGGTTTTACTATAGTAAATGTTAGGATTTACACGCTAATTTTCGAAATTAAAATGGTTTTAAATCCATTGTTACGAATTGCTCTTTTACTGATTTGATAGGTATTTACCGGTAAAAATACGGTTACTCGCCGAAACCGTTATTTTAACGAAGTTATACATAAACGCAGCATGTTTGGATTACTAATAGAAGGTAGCTGGTAGGTATGTGTTAGGTTAGGTACTTGCCCTAGGTAAAAGCTTAAAAAACCATAATTTTCAAAATGTTAAGTAAAACCTATAGGGTGCATGCAATTGTATTAATGATTGGTGTAAAAGTATTATCAGTAATTGATCAACGCAATCAATGATTTTTTTTACTAATATAATCAAACACTTTATTAAACTATATATTAAATCAAACGCATAATTTTGTTCATTAACATTCATATTTTATTTTGCTCGAAAACTATAATATTATATTATGTTACAAATTACTGATAGGGACCCATTTATTTAAATTATTTACTTATATTAAAAAAAAAATTTAACTTTTAATAATGTTTAATTATAATATTCAAACAAATGAGATATAGGATAATATGTATTAATAAATATTTATGATTTAAAATAAGTAACTTAGTTTTTTTTTATTGTTAGTAAAAATTATTTCGTTTTCTGTCATGATTTCAGATTGCAACAAAATGTCAAAACGTTTAAAGTGAAAGCTCAAATATAGATTTTGAGCTTTTATACTGAGTACAACTATTAAAACTAGATTTACCGCGATTATTTATACATAGTGCAGATTGGGCTTTGTCGGTAACACACTTATATGATATTATATATAGGTACATGCTGTGATAACGTGATGTGTATCTAAATTTTCATTGTTTTATCCTCATTATTATCTATGCATAATATATAATCGATCTGGCCGTACAAATCTTCATCATACATTCATACCTATATGACGTACATACGAAATCGTTTTCAAGTAAAACAAATCAAATTACTATAATGGCGATAACAGTAAACCGATTATTCCGGGCTAGGATTACAGAAATAATATATTTTATACCTAGGTACCTACCTACCTATATATATATATATATATATATATATAAACATAATGTATTACATAACTTAGACGCTTCGTGTTTCGTTGTGTGCTTTAGATTTTGAATATCTAATGAATTATTCATATGCGCTTGTGAAAACTTGCACGTATTTTCGTATATATGTGGGAAAACGTTTTCTGTG
>NC_042493.1:43247000-43250827 GCF_005508785.2 Acyrthosiphon pisum
TCTAAAAATAGTCCAATTTTCGATAGTATTTCCCAAAATCTTGAAAAGCTATTGAGAATTTTCAAAAAATGCCTCTCCAAAATATTAAGCTTAGGCGATTTTTGATGTAAAGAGAGGTATAGATGAATTTTTGGAGTAGTGTAATGTGTAGGTATTATCCGAAAATGTGTACACAGAATAAAAAAAAAATAGAAGAAATAAAATATATCATTGTAAAACCATCTTAGAACCGCTTAGAATCTATCAAATAATATTTAATGTAGGTACGAAATTTAAAAAAAGAATTACCATTTTTTTAGGTGGGGGCTTCATTCTCAAATAAATTATTTGAGGGGCTCTTGTAAGCTCCGATCACCACACCTGTATCTGTACACTTATTATTGCACGCATTACGGCATTATATGATAATTAGTCGTCGGATCTAAAAACGCGACGAAAACGTGCAGAGGATCGCACGCTGACCTAAGACAAACGCACAAGAAACCATCGACCATCGCGTTAACGGTGTTCAATGCGCGTGTCTTCTAAAATATACTCTTGTTGGCCGAAAGGGCGTTCACGTCCGTTCAATATAAACGTCGCGCGGGGCCTGTTAAAATATATTATAACAATATAGTCCACTGCTGCAACAGGTACGGTCTCTATATAGGTAAACACGAATCTATATTATTATAAATGAAAAAAACCCAAACAAAGAGAGAGAGGGACGGAGAAGAAAAAACCTTCTTTGTACACGGTGCGTTATTCAAATAAGATCCGATTCAGTTAAAATGTTAAAAAAAAAACCAACTTGACAGATGTTGCCGTCAAAAGTGGGTCACGATGGTCGATGGACACGGTGCGCGGCGAGGTTTGTTATATATATATTATTGAGACGGGATATTGTGTATAGGCACTGTGGAAAATCGTGATTGTATCATTACCGCAGCCGCGTGCAATCGTCAATGAATTCGTAATTTTTTTCCACGACGCGTAAACTGCAGAGGTGGTCCGCGCGATGCACCAGCAGCAACAGTATTGTAGTATAGTAATAGCGGCAGCGTACAATATTGTTAATATTAAGATGCTCATTTATACTCCAAGGGGGTTCGTTATAAATCCACGATCATTATTTCGAAAAGTCTAAAGTATTTTTAAAATTATTTTTTTTACAATTTTTTAATTTTTTTACTTGTATAAATGACAACTTACATTTTTCATTTCATATTCTGAAGCAGAATATTTTTCGGAGTATTTCGAACATATCAAATTCCCATCGAGCAGTTAATTTATAGTAGATAAGTATATATACAAATATAAATTGTATATATACTTTATACTATATTATAGAGGAGTATAGCGAGAAAGTAATATAATAATATTATAATATACACAGAAGTAATCTGCAAAATGTTGGTTCACTACAATTCTGCTCATAAAAACTTTAAGCACTTACAACTATGAACTAATACAACTAGCCAACTACTTACTCCCAGAAATACTCCGTTTAGAAAATATTGGAATATGAAATTAAAAATATATAATGTATGTAGTAAAATCTTAAAAAATGTTTTTTTTTCAAATACATCAAATAATGTAAAAATAATATTTTCAAAAAAGTTAAAACTATCCAAATAATGAATTTAACAGCTTGTATATTATATATAATAATATAGAGGATTTTTATTTTGTGAATCCAATTTAAAAAATCTGTATTTATTGTACAAACTTACAACAACGCTTATATTATATTACACTATTGCAGACTGCAGCAGTAACACTATTATAGACAAATCACGGCTTTTTTAAAAGAATATAAATTTTTGACTATTATCGCACCACGTTATAAGTTATAATAAAAAGTTAATATTATATTCTAACATTTACCCGCAGATACTGTAATATAGTTAACCATAATTATTAATAATATATATATCATATTTTAATCGTGTGTAATGTGAGTTTATTATGCTATTACCTTATTAGTGGTATCTTGGCGTAAATCTCCCAGCGATGTAGGTAAATATGCTTTATATAAATACAAATGTCCGAGTACAACGGACTGTCGACCAGTGGCGTGATAGGTACATTATTTTATACGGCGCTGTGGCTGGGCGATAAGTAACAAGTATAGGTACTTGCAAATTATTATACAATTCCCAAACAGCTTTCTTCACTTTTACCTACCGCGGAGTACTTATTATATTTCAATAGACCCATATAATAGGTATACCATCTCAGGATTTTGACAAAGTTTTGTCCACACGTTTTTAGCATTTTAATTCTTATTGAAAATCTATTATGAGTATTGTTCATCATTGAAAGAAAATTGTCAAATGTTTGAATACCTACCGAAGATATATTAAACAAAACAATTCATAATAATTTAATAATAAATTAAATTCAATAAATATACTTATAAGATAAAATAAATGCAATAATATGAGCACATATAGGTACCTACACTAGATATGCTACAAATACATTCGAATTTGTTGCACAATTTAAAATTACCTATATCACATTATAATTTCAAAAATAAATAATTTCATGGTAGATTTTATGGGTGCGGGGAGCTCCACGGTTGACCTTCTCAAACCAAAAATAGCTAACACTCAAGCCGGGATCCAGCAGATAAAAAATCTATAGCTATACTCCTATTCAATGCTTCTCATGCAGATCTCTCCAATTCCAATATAGCATAATATTTATTTTTCATTGAAAAATAAGTATAAGTTATATCTTAATAAAACCTCAATATCATATATTATTATATAAATTATACTTTTGTAATAATAATAATAATAATAATATTAAGGTATACCACCTAGCTATAATAGCGACTTATCAACAAAACATTAAATACACAGCCCAACAATTTTCTAGAAATTTTCTACTAGACTTGTATAACTGTAGGAAGAGTGCGTGGTATACATTCAAACCGCGCATAATAACGTGATCGTGTTTATGTGCTATATTTATTGACTATTAATTATTATGGCTGGTATTATATAGGCATATACACCAATATAGTAATATATAATAATAATTTTAATATAGTAGTGGGTCCGAGTACGGGCATATAACATTGTCATCTGAATGTGACGTCGCGGTCGTGGAAGTCGATGAGAATTTTCCATTATTCAGCACAAAAAAAGGGAAATTTATTTATAACGTGACAGTTTTCTATTTTCTATTATATATATATAGTTAGGTATGTACACACATCTCGCATAAAACTACATTTATAGGTAATAATAATACATACACACATGCATATATATATATATATATATATATATATATATATTTATATATATATGATAAAACCTAGCATTTGAACATTACAGGTACCTATGCATTGCCGCATATATAGTCATTACTCATTATCAGTAAGTTGTCAAGTGATGTTTTCCAGACGGGTATGACAGGGTCACAGGTACATACGCTATACTCTGTTAGCACGCGATCAAACATGTTTTATATTATATCTATACATGCAATATAAATATACACATATTAGAATGTTTTTGCGTATTGTATATATTATATTGTACACCGTATAGTTATTATTGGGTACAGGTACAATAAATTATAATAAACATGCAGTCGATAAATTATTGCTATGCGTATAATACATAATATTATAATAAACCGCGAAAATCAGAGAACACAATATAGGTTTTAGCTCTTTAGATTTAGATTAGGTTAGGAGCTTTATAGGGACCTATAGAGTTTAATAAAAACCTATTAGCATCAATGCTATCAGCTATATCATACCACTACAACAGCCATACATTATTACCGTTCGACGATATCCGCGAATAAGAAACGTGGTGATCTATAAT
>NC_042493.1:43250877-43271383 GCF_005508785.2 Acyrthosiphon pisum
TGGTTCACTACAATTCTGCTCATAAAAAACTTTAAGCACTTACAACTATGAACTAATACAACTAGCCAACTACTTACTCCCAGAAATACTCCGTTTAGAAAATATTGGAATATGAAATTAAAAATGTATAATGTATGTAGTAAAATCTTAAAAAATGTTTTTTTTTCAAATACATCAAATAATGTAAAAATAATATTTTCAAAAAAGTTAAAACTATCCAAATAATGAATTTAACAGCTTGTATATTATATATAATAATATAGAGGATTTTTATTTTGTGAATCCAATTTAAAAAATCTGTATTTATTGTACAAACTTACAACAACGCTTATATTATATTACACTATTGCAGACTGCAGCAGTAACACTATTATAGACAAATCACGGCTTTTTTAAAAGAATATAAATTTTTGACTATTATCGCACCACGTTATAAGTTATAATAAAAAGTTAATATTATATTCTAACATTTACCCGCAGATACTGTAATATAGTTAACCATAATTATTAATAATATATATATCATATTTTAATCGTGTGTAATGTGAGTTTATTATGCTATTACCTTATTAGTGGTATCTTGGCGTAAATCTCCCAGCGATGTAGGTAATTATGCTTTATATAAATACAAATGTCCGAGTACAACGGACTGTCGACCAGTGGCGTGATAGGTACATTATTTTATACGGCGCTGTGGCTGGGCGATAAGTAACAAGTATAGGTAGGTACTTGCAAATTATTATACAATTCCCAAACAGCTTTCTTCACTTTTACCTACCGCGGAGTACTTATTATATTTCAATAGACCCATATAATAGGTATACCATCTCAGGATTTTGACAAAGTTTTCTCCACACGTTTTTAGCATTTTAATTCTTATTGAAAATCTATTATGAGTATTGTTCATCATTGAAAGAAAATTGTCAAATGTTTGAATACCTACCGAAGATATATTAAACAAAACAATTCATAATAATTTAATAATAAATTAAATTCAATAAATATACTTATAAGATAAAATAAATGCAATAATATGAGCACATATAGGTACCTACACTAGATATGCTACAAATACATTCGAATTTGTTGCACAATTTAAAATTACCTATATCACATTATAATTTCAAAAATAAATAATTTCATGGTAGATTTTATGGGTGCGGGGAGCTCCACGGTTGACCTTCTCAAACCAAAAATAGCTAACACTCAAGCCGGGATCCAGCAGATAAAAAATCTATAGCTATACTCCTATTCAATGCTTCTCATGCAGATCTCTCCAATTCCAATATAGCATAATATTTATTTTTCATTGAAAAATAAGTATAAGTTATATCTTAATATATAAAAATGAATGTATGTCAGTATGTCTGTGTGTCCATGTTACCATGGTTACCAAGGTTGCCATGGTTACTAAGGTTACCAAGATTTCATGGCTATTAAGGTTACCATGTTACCATGGTTACCAAGGTTGCCATGGTTACTAAGGTTACCAAGATTTCATGGCTATTAAGGTTACCATGATCCATGGTTACTATGGTTACCAAGGTTACCATGAGTGTTGTTTATAATTATAGGTCTTTAATGGGCAACGAATTGCACAGGATCAGATATAGTACGGGTGTGTCCATCTACCCATGGCAATCAATTATATAATATTTTGAAACTTATGGACCTTTTTGTTTTTAAATAGTTACCGTGGGTTTCAAAGCTATAATAATAATAATTATTGGTTGCCAATGGTTTAAAATGTTTGTTATTTATTATAGTGCCCAACGATTCATATTTATAACCGAATTCAATTGCAACTATTATAAGAATTTCTACTATTATTAGTTAATTTATTATGCCCAACAACAAACGATCGATAAATAGTCCCGCAGTTCTAGCACGCAAGAAGCGGGAAACACGAGCCGCGGAAACAAAGAGAAGCCAGGTTGAGGACCAACCGAGAACGTCAGTCCCTGGCCCGCTTATCCGAGCCAGACGAGCAAAGAGAAGCCAGGTTGAGTACCGACCGAGAACGGCGGTCCCGGGCCCGCTCATCTGAGACAGACGAGCACCGAGAAGCAAGATTGGGGACCATGCGAGTAATGGGTGCTCGATCCAGACGAACCACCGAATTGAACCTTTGTGCACTACACTATGATGCCGATATTAATTACAGCGGGAAACACGAGCCGCGGAAACAGACGAGCAAAGAGAAGCCAGAGTGAGGACAAACCGTGAATGTCAGTCACGGGTCCGCTCATCTGAGACAGACGAGCACCGAGAAGCAAGATTGGGGACCATGCGAGTAATGGGTGCTCGATCCAGACGAACCACCGAATTGAACCTTTGTGCACTACACTATGATGCCGATATTAATTACAGCACACACCCAAGCGTGGCCATCGGAATAATGGATCCCTTTCGGAATAATAATCCCTTTTTGATTATGTTAATTAACGTTTAGAGATTAATACATATGGAGTAGGTATTTTTAATGGGCGACGAGGTGCACGGGATCAGCTAGTATCTTAATAAAACCTCAATATCATATATTATTATATAAATTATACTTTTGTAATAATAATAATAATAATAATATTAAGGTATACCACCTAGCTATAATAGCGACTTATCAACAAAACATTAAATACACAGCCCAACAATTTTCTAGAAATTTTCTACTAGACTTGTATAACTGTAGGAAGAGTGCGTGGTATACATTCAAACCGCGCATAATAACGTGATCGTGTTTATGTGCCATATTCATTGACTATTAATTATTATGGCTGGTATTATATAGGCATATACACCAATATAGTAATATATAATAATAATTTTAATATAGTAGTGGGTCCGAGTACGGGCATATAACATTGTCATCTGAATGTGACGTCGCGGTCGTGGAAGTCGATGAGAATTTTCCATTATTCAGCACAAAAAAAGGGAAATTTATTTATAACGTGACAGTTTTCTATTTTCTATTATATATATATAGTTAGGTATGTACACACATCTCGCATAAAACTACATTTATAGGTAATAATAATACATACACACATGCATATATATATATATATATATATATATGATAAAACCTAGCATTTGAACATTACAGGTACCTACGCATTGCCGCATATATAGTCATTACTCATTATCAGTAAGTTGTCAAGTGATGTTTTCCAGACGGGTATGACAGGGTCACAGGTACATACGCTATACTCTGTTAGCACGCGATCAAACATGTTTTATATTATATCTATACATGCAATATAAATATACACATATTAGAATGTTTTTGCGTATTGTATATATTATATTGTACACCGTATAGTTATTATTGGGTACAGGTACAATAAATTATAATAAACATGCAGTCGATAAATTATTGCTATGCGTATAATACATAATATTATAATAAACCGCGAAAATCAGAGAACACAATATAGGTTTTAGCTCTTTAGATTTAGATTAGGTTAGGAGCTTTATAGGGACCTATAGAGTTTAATAAAAACCTATTAGCATCAATGCTATCAGCTATATCATACCACTACAACAGCCATACATTATTACCGTTCGACGATATCCGCGAATAAGAAACGTGGTGATCTATAATATAATCTATAATCTTTAATATGGTTGCATTTTGTAATGATAATATTATAATAGTATTATAATAACGTTATACTAATATTAATTCGTTATTTTAATGTTATAATAATATTGAATAATATTAAATTGCTGTATGAGTTATAATATTTTGTATCGCAGCTGACTTCCGAGTGCAAACGTTGGTGACTTATCAATTCCGTCAGCACAGCTACAGCGATTCCGTCAGCTACCAATGTTTATCTAATTATCTGAAGTCATCCTTGGTTACTCCTTAACTTAATTAATTAAATATATTATACATATACAATTGACTTAATTATTTAACACTAAATTTTATACTCGATTAGGGTAAACAATAATAAAATAGTATACAATTTTTCCAAAATCGTATTAGGTATTTGAATATAATAATATTTATTTACACAATAGGTTAGGTGAATAAATATTAACCTTTGATTTATAATTGTTTAAGGACTTTCTGTTGAATCACTCAGATTTCATTTGAGTTGAATTGAATTTTTATTTAGGTATCTATATGAGTATAATAATACAACTGCAGTACCCATATAATAATATAATATTATCAATAGCGTTTATGTCAATTTTAAAACGATTTATGAAATTACGATTTGTACCTAATTGTTCTTCGGGAAACATATATTTCTCCATACTTTTCTGGTCCGTCTATAGTTGGGCTTGAGACATTTTTCGGTATGAAAAACAGTATAAGTACCTAACTGAATTTTGAGTTACCTAAACTTAAGGCTTCAAATTGGTCAAATCGATGGGTTAATTGGATAACTACACTCAGCCATCAATATGGTGGAATCAGTGGCAGATTCAGGTCTTAATTTTGGGGAGGGCCAAAGTACAAAAAGTACAAAAATTGCCTCAAAAGTTTATATAAACCTTACAGTAAATACAAAAAAATTTGGTTAACTAATTTGCAACCCCCTTGTAAATTGTTAACTGGCCACCTCCAAAAATGTGTCTTCTGTGGCGGTTGTCATCCTTCATCTTAATTGCGGCCCTGAACCTATATGTCGTGGTGCGGGGCATAAATATTCCGCCGATGATTAAATGCGATAATTTAACGACTAATGAAATTCGATAAAAAGAAAAATAAAAACAAGAAACTGTCCTTTCAATAGGTTCCAAGACCAATATGAAAGTCCGGTTAAATATAATGGTAGGTACACATATATTATAATAAACGATATTGATCTACGAATTACGGTACTGTGTAAAGAAGAAAAAATGCCGCACTTGTTGCATGTTTATACATGTATGTGATTACGGTGTATCCGTATGCAAATTACCCGCGTCGGATTTCAGAGTAGTAGAAATTATTATAAAAATAACGCGGTACCTACCATACAGTTAACGAGGTTTCTATATGGTAACCCGCAAATGTATTTATACATTTTGAGACGTTTTATGTTGCTCCGGTCTCTGCAGTGGGTTTAATAATAATAATAATAGTAAATAAAAAAATAATGTAAACATCCCGGCGGAGTATGCCAAACGCATGTTATGTTATATAGGCATATACAGCTGATTATTATGGACACGGACGATAGTATAATATAGGTAGTAATAAATAGTGATTTGCATAACGCATTCTGGAATCTAAATGCGTAGAAAGTTTTTTTTTTTATTATTGTTCATTAATAGAAACATTATGAAAAGAAATCAATTACTTCATTACCAGCTTCTTAGCTACCTATCTCATTACAATTTTTAATGAAAATACAGATAAATTATGATGAAGATATTATAATATTATAAAATTATTATTATGTATGTAGTAATATAATCTAGACTACATACCTATAGGTAATATTATACATGGGCACATGTTAATTTTTTATACACATCGGACTTCAAGAAAATACCTGATATTTATTCATATGCACTTTAGTATAATACGATTTTACATTAAGTAGGTAGATTAATGGAAATTTATATAAATTGTATAGGTATATAATGATTTTTGATTAGTACCTATGTGGATGTTTAATCTCTACAAAACTAAAGTAAAAAAAATAATTATATTTTATGTGCTGATTATAAATTATAGTAGTAATGTGTAATTAAAACAATATTATGTGTAAAACTACATTCTATGGCACCTTGTACAATCGTAAAAAAAGAGAATAAATATGCTAGAGTCTAGAGCTGGATTATTATTATTTATTATTTTATTAATACAATTTTATACTTATATATATTACTACCTATTCTTATAAAATGTATGATAACAAAATATTCTATTAAATATTCTTTTTAATATAATAAGTATACTATATAGAATACATTATTATACATCAATAAGCAAAAAAAAAACACTACATACATTTATTTAAATAAATACACAATCTAAAAATGGCACCACTACTCATATATATATATTATATAGTATATACATAATACAAACAAAAAAAATCTAAATTTGTATATCAGTAATTTATTAGTATAAATTATTACTGTTGTGAACAAACATTTGTATCATAAACAATGTTTGAATTGAATATTTAACACATCAGGACGTACTTAATATAATCAGGGAGAAAAAGTAGCATTTCGTAAGGGAAAAGGAACTTAATATTATAATAATGTTAAAAAGGTTCTTTTTCACGTTTTTCTAAAATTACCGCAAAAACACGAGACATCTAAAAATCATTAAAAACGACACAATATATTATCTGAGTAAGGTAGTAAGGTATTTTTAGTACTAACTGTGTATTCCATATTTTCATGAACTCACGTACCTATGTATTATGTGCATAATGTAATCATCACACTATCGCGGGCTGTTGAAACAGGTGTAAAATTAAAACGGTGAAATTAACAAAACTGACACGTATAAAGGAGGAGTCTTATAACAATATAGGTACATCGTACATCGTGTCCTGAATAAGTAATATAAGATGAGACAAGGCGATAATATAACGAAAGACCTGTGTAGAGACTAGATCAAGGTATCGCTTATACCAATACAATAACAAAAAATAAAGAATTATTTTTTAAAACATTAAAATTGAATGTATTCACTTCGTCCAAACCTTTGAGGGCGGGTAAGTTGAAATTTACGGGACGGTAAATGTGACATACGAGTTATCGAAGAAAGACGTGATATAGATATTAAAATATTCATGTTGATTTAGCCTAACGTACATATATTATTATACCGAGAATATATTAAAATAGTAACAGACGGAACTGAATATAAATGATAATAATCAGTGGCGTAAGTATTAAAATTCGGCTCCAATGCGAAAAAAACTTAATGGGACCTTCACCTTTTTCAGAATAAATGTATAAGAAAAATGTAAGTTTATATGTCTTTAATGGTCATTTTATAAGTCAGTTATAACTTATAACAGTTAAATTTACTTTACGAGCTTTTAAAATTAGCAAAATTGTCAATAACCTGCTTAACGTCCATGAGTTATGCTTTTCTATAAATAACGCAGCATCCGATGGCCGTTCTTGCCCTATGGAATTAGATATGCCACGATGCTCTAATAGATAATTCTTTATAATTCTGAACTTGAAAATGACCGTTCGGTTGTAGCTACCGTTACAGGTATTGTTAAAAACATAATTAATAATGAACACACCTCCGGAAAACTATTGCTCATATCGTAATATTTAATTATTAATAATGCAGTAAATTTTCTTATAGTTTTAATTTATTCTATTTCACTTCTTAATTTTTGAGTCAGTAATGATTCAGAAAAGTAATTTGGATATTTCAGTTGTAATAATATTGTTTTATCTCTAAGTTCTGTAACTTGTGGTAAATTGTTCAATAGTGTCGAAAATCGAAATCATAAACTAGCGAATAACAGTATAACGAAATACAGGGGTCACAACTCACAACAATCAAAGTCGACTGGCTCGTATATCGTATATTATATTACAATATAATTTTAATTTTTATAAATTTATAATTCTTATTTTTATTTATGTTTCAACACAATTATTTTTTGTTAATCCCCCAAAAAATAACAGTATTGAGAAATGCCCCCTAGACACTAAGGGTCCTAATGCAGCCACATTTCCTGTATTCCCGTATTTACGCCACTGATGATAACTAATAAATAGTAAATTTGTAAATTAATATTTTGAAAACGTATATTTGAATAATAAATAAAAATAATATACTCTCCGTGAAATACCAATAGTTATAAAAACTTATATAACGATTGTGTAACAATGTCCCTGTCAATATGATGTATTTTATCCTGAGTTGGTTTCAATGTTGGTGTCAGACATTTCTAATTATAAAAATAATAATTGAAAAACAAGAACAAAACAGTGCCTAATTTAAATAAAACCAAGAAATATATAGGAGTACCTACCATTTTTTTAAGCGTTTTCTGATATTTTTTTTAATCAATTAACCATATACGGTGCACTTTATGCGTGTCCTACGTGGTTCTATATTATAATATATATGTATATAGTACACGTACAGCAGTAGACCATATTGCCATATACCATACATATTATGTATAATAGTTACACAGTGACTTGACACTTGACAGCCAATAGAAGGCATAGAATGTAATTTGGGTTATGTATCGGAGATCTCATCATAAATCGAGTTTTACATGTATAGTATTACAATATTATATTATATATATAATATATATATATAGAAGAAGAAAAACGAATTAAAAAGTGATATTAAAAATATTTATAAAAATATAGAGCGCGAAATTACAGTGTTTTAATTTCTAAACGTAATTAATGGTGTGGCTATATATATCATTGAATTGTATATTTTTACCAATAAACAAACAGTTATTGGATCAATTTGCTACGGTTAACAGTTAAGTGGCATGAATTATAAGCACTTAAACTTCTTTTCGAGTGGCAGAATATAACTATGTATTAAATGTATAATAGGTATATAATACAGTGCCTCAGTGGTGACTGTCTAATTAATTAATGGATTCGGTACAAGTCTGTGCTATTAATTTGTCGTCTCCGATGCACACCGCGAAATGCATTATCCGTGTAAAGGTAAAACAATAAAATACCGTAAAGCGTTGTTTTGTTTCCATCCGTTTCATTGTTTCAATATCGAATTTCAAAATTTGGACAGACAATTTAGCTGGTCAAACGTGTGAATCGTTTCACATCGCAGCTGTTACCTATAAATTATTCATATTTTCCGTATTTTTCAATTGTTTCACTGAGAATTATTTATGGAATACATCTATCACCAATGTGATAATGTATAATATTTTCACGACCGATCCTTTATAGGTAAATGGTTTTCATTTTTTCTTTGTATAGTTTAGGTAAACAGTATAAGTATAAAATACCAATTCTATTGAACCTATTTTCAAATTAATTAATTTATTGGAGTTAATATGTTATAGATAATACAAAAAAATTATTATAGATTAATTCAATCATTATCGTTCTATACGTTTTTATTATAAGCTACTATATTATAACTATATATATATATTATAACAGAGATGGCAAATTATTTTGATAATGAAAGACATCAAATCGTCGCATTTATTACAAGGCCTCGATTAAAGAAACTATACCTTAAAACCAAATGTATATTTCTAGGTTATATACTCAAAAACTGCCTACTCTATTAAGTTTGAAACCACGTTAAAAATATACTATTAATATACTAACATACTAAATCCAATCCGCGACTTGCTGTTGTCCATCTAGGTTAAATTATTTCACAAAGCTAGATATAAACACTCACGCTGATACGTCCGTAAACTGAGATACACTAAAACTGAGATACACTCAAACTGAGATACACCTATGTGGCTTTGTTGTAAAAAAACTGCACTTGGGCTAAGCCGGGTTATTAAAGCTAGTTACCTACATAGGTAGTAGGTACGTATTCAATTTTGTATTGTAGTTTGGTTTAACTGAATCAGCTTATAAAACTCACGGATATAAGGTTCAGTCGCTTATTAGACTCAAAATCGTCTGGAACGGTCCGGAAGTACATTAAAAAAAAATCGGTTACAAGACTCAAATTTCGTAAAATAAATAGTAGAAAATAAACTTTTTTGGTAATAATTTAGAAATAAATTGGTATTGAAAAATTAAATAATATTCGTGTTGATTATTTCTAGTTTCTGTTGGTACCTAATAACGTATAATAATTTTTATCGCAGATAAAAGTTCACATTTATCGCAACGATTATCGTTATTCGAGCTGTCCATCACCGTGGTACTAATTTCAATGTACAATATGAATAGGTACGAACAGTTTGTTTTCGGAATATTGGAACAAAATAAAAAACAAACCAAAATTACAAATTTTTTTCAAAAATAATTTTTCAAAATAAATAATAAATAATAATATTTTTTTATTAATGTATAATTTTTATAATATTTTTATATGTAATTATAATTGTAGTTTTTTTCTTATCAGGATTATTGAATTTATTCAATAATAAGTAGGTACCTATGTAATATTATTTATTATGTGTTAAAGTATTAAAATTGAAGAAAAATATGTAGTAAAATAAAATTTATAAATACGTAATTAATTTTTTTTCCCACTTCGCCTATAAGATTCATTCGGTTATGAGACTCACTTTGTGATGGTCTCAAAGTGAGTCTTATAAGCGGCGTCTACTGAATTTATAAATAAAAAAAATACTTACTATGCAGTCATTTTGTAGTTTCCGGAAAACTATACGTTAATATTATGTCACATTGATAAATCTAAGATATAATAGGTATATTATAATATAAATGAGGTATATAATATTCAATAGGTATTGTAATAGGTATACAATTATACCTATTACTAAGGTTAAGATAATATTTAATATTTTGAAACAATCAAAATAATTATTATAATTAAGTAACGATATGTAGGTGATCGGGAGCTATATCATGTTTACTGGTTAGTATAGGTGCTTATGTATAGGGGAGTTAGGTGTTTCAAATTTCAATAATCAATTTGAGTGCGCTAAGACAGGTAGTTGTTTTATTCCGGTAGATAAGTATTAAGTTCCACTTCCTATTTGAGCTTCACGATTACAAAATTTTCGGATGAATTTATATATTTTAAAGCCTCTATTTTCCAATATGATGTTAATAGCTTATCAAATCATTTATATTATATTGTACAATAACGTGGACTTGTATTTAAATCGTTTAGTTACATTTCAATTGTCATTGTTAAAGTTTCTTTTGTTCATAAGTACCTAAGTATTTACTTATTAAGTTAGTGATGGAAGTGCAAAACGTAGGTAACAACGGGAAAATGTGTTTAATTAATGATGAGTACCTACATATAAGCTTATAGATTAATTAGAATTATTTATTAGATTAAATAAATAATACCTACTATTAACAATAGTTATATGATAAACTAAAATTAAAATTGTTGTTAATAATACGTATTTACACGGTTTGAAAAAAAAATGATTAACTTATTATTATTAATTCCTCTACAAAACCCATAAAATCCATGCTAAAATACACTATACAAATCATGCTCAAATTACCTAAGGTAGTTTTAAGGTAAAGAAGGTATCCGTACTCAAACGGCTTCAAAAGATTTAACCATACGCTCTAACAGGCATGCGTAAAATCCAAAAATTACACGCATTAGTTAAAATACAAACAACACGACTTTATTACTAGATAATTAAGGTTGCAGTATCCAAAAACCAAAAAATTCTACAAGTAACTAAAAATGCATTCATTTTTAAATGTAAAATATATTGTTTATATATTTATTTGAATAAAAAAAACTAAAAAAGTTTAATAAATTGCCGTCAGTTGAGTAGGTACTCATCACAATAAATTACGCATTATTATAATTTTATATTTTTTTTTACATGTTAAAATAACAATTTTATCATACTTGTATACATAAGTCACATTTTGGTAAACTTGGTAAATATTTTGACCGTCAGAATATATCTTGTAGGCTTGTAGATTGAAAATATAGTAGCAGTATTGTACTATATACAATATACATATTATATAGGTAATAAGCTGATATTAATGTGTGGTTTTTATCTAACGACCTTTTTGGAGTCTAAATCATAAGTTTCAGTGGGTTTCATTGCTGGATGACTTCCCTCATCTTGTGCTTCATGTGTTGTTTTATATTGTCATGTATAATATGCTTACATCAGTCATATTTTTACTTAGTGTGTTAGCTAATACAGATTGTACATTTTCCGAATAGAAATTAAAAAAAAAATTAGAAGTGTGCGGTTTTTGGATATAACCGCAATGACAGCATTTATGTATAATATGTTTGATACACAATACATAAAATGTATTAACCCTTAATGAGCAACTGCCTAATCATAAAAATAATGAGCATACGCCAAATAGATTGATAGGTCACAGTAGGATATATAAATATTTTTTTTTCACGAAAACCATTGTTTATCATCACAACAGACGTTGTCATTACCTACCTATGACCTATGTAGGATATAAATTTGATTTTATGAACGCAAATGAAGAAAAATTGATTGAAAATCATAATTTAATGTTTACATTTCAGATTTCCCATTGAAACGATCGCATTACCCAACTCACACTGCAACGGTTGCTCGGAAAATATGTGTCCGGACACCAAAGTCATGTTATCAACGGTCGTGGAGTTTCGATACAATTCACGGGGAACTGAAAGTCACATCTAAGCAACATTTCAAAGCTATTTCACGGTCTGGTTGTATGGACAAGTGTTTAAACGAGAAGAGCTTCCAATGCAGGCAAGTCTAACTTACGTATATAGCGTACTTTGTAGGTCATATTAATCATTATTTGTGTATGAGAATTTATGTAAAGCGTATGTGTGCGTTCTCGTAATTTAATAGTTAAAAATGTTATCCATAGAATTTTCTTTTCTATAAAATATCATAGCGAATATTATTAAAAATAGTAGGTACACGTCTGACATTATTTTAAAAATACTGAAATATACAAAATATACCTGCATGACGCACATTATACAGAATCTCATTATACATTAATACCTATGTATAGGTTACTACCTTATTATAAGCCAATTAAAATAATTTATTCAAATGAAAAATTTCTTTGTTCTTACAAAAACTATTATAATATGGTGGAAAATGTAATACTTAATAAACAATCGAGTATGAATATTACATAATACTAGCTGAATATCCCGCCTTCGTCAGTTTGCAGTTTTTTTTTTGTGGCAAATCCTATATACTTTATAGTATAATATATTAATATATAGGTATACTATATAGGTGTATCTTGGTTTGAGTGTAGGTATCTCAGTTTCAGTGTACCTACCTTAGTTCACGGAAAAATCGGCGTCAGCGTATACCTATAGCTTTGTGAAATAATTATCGACATGGGAAGGGGGGGGGCAACTGAATGTCTCGGATTGGATTATTTGGTATATTTTTAACGTTGTTTAAACTACTTACAGTCTAAACTTTTCAGGTATCTCTAAAAACAGTCTCTGAGATTTTCGTCTAATTCAATTGAGTAGTTTTTGAGTATATAAGCTAAACACATACATTTGGTTTTAAGATATAATTTCTTTATTCGAGGTCATAAGCGTGACAATTTGATGCATATTGTACCTGATCTGCCTGAGTAACCATTTATATATAAAAAAATAAAAAAATAATAATATTAATTTCTTCTATTACTATTATAATCTGCAACCACCAGCAATTATTTATAAACAAAAAAAGTTAGGATTTCCACCGTGAATCTTAAGATCCTTTGACCACCTCGAAAAATCCTTTCTTATTGAACAAATAGATCATTTATAGAGGATCTATTATTCCAAATTTCAAGTTTGCACGTTTTGTAGTTTTTGAGACGTAGCGATGAATGAGTAAGAGATTGAGTGAATGGTATTTAGCTTATATATTATATAATATACAGATTATAAAAAAAATTATGAGGTCTAATTTTTTTTTGTTTTCATAATTTGAAATAATACACAGTTCCTTAATATAAAAATTACTGACAAGCTACATTGATAATTATCATTTTTAAGTCTTCGATTTTTATTTCTTAGTTTTTATACCAATAATGAAAATGTAAAAATGTACTAGGTAGTATATACTATATAGGTACAAATATAGGTATAGTATATTGCAAATGCACGGTTATAATATGGTCGTTTGAGAACATTGCGCTGCAGTGTAGGTAAAGCAATTTTCTTACGTCATATTTTATCTACCTACCTACATTATATATGAATATGTTATATGATGTAAACCGTATAATAATAATATAAATCTACGGTACATTCGTCCAGTTATAAATAAAATAAAAGAATATCTCATGTGAACAAGGATTTTTGAAAAGATGAACGATTTGATGGGAATAATCGATTTTTAGAAAAATATTATGCAACATATATTTTCATCAATAGATTATACACACAGACGTCGCGGTCGGTCCATCATATATAACCATATATGTACCTATGTTATATTATACGGTCGAAAACGGTTACATGATTACACTTATATCGTTATACCTTATACCACTTATTTACTTACAACGTTATTTTTGTACAGTAAACATCGGGAGATATCTATAATTTTTTTCTTAGAAACTTTTTAGCTCTTCTACTGCAGTAGGTAGTGGCTAAGTAGGTACCTATGTTATTTATTTAGAGAGTCAGTAACCCTAATTCAAATTTATTAATTTATTAAGTGCAAATATTTTAATAAAATTATTTGTTATTGACATAATATTATACCACAATTTACAAAAATATAACTGCCAAAAATGCATTTAATTTTTTTTGATTTGATAAATTTTCTTAAAATTGGAAATAACTATTTTATAGAGTGACTTAATGGTGATATTGATAATATTGAAAATTTTTAAATTGGTTGAGTTTTTAATGAACTATAATAATTGATATCTAATAAAATCTGATTTAATTTTTTTTTGAAAAATTCAAAATATCCAATTTGTAAATCTGAATTTTATACGATTTTTGATTGTAAAATCCTTTATTTAAGTTATATAGTTTATTTTTTTTACAATTATTTGAAATCTCTTTATTTTTGTTAAGTACCTAAGTGGTTCCGCAATCGTAAAAAACATTTTAAATTCAAAAAGTATAAACTTTATTTTAAACATTTTATGAGAATTTTTAAAACAAGTACTTAATATTTTTTTTAAAAGTTATTATACATTCAAATTAATGAGTTACTAATTAATTTTGAAATTTTAAAAATCATAAAATATAAACCAATTGACTTAGATAAATGTTTTTTCTATCAAAAGTTAAAATCTATATTTACTAGTATATCACAAAATTCTAGTTGTTTCCTCATTTATTATGCAAACAAATGAGTGTCATGTGATATGCGACGTTCGCGGTGCACAGGAAGTATTATTATATGCATTTTATGAAGTATGATTTTCAAATGTATAATGAATTAACCAATAAATATAAACGTTGAAACTGGGCTAACATTATGTAATAAGTCTACAGTAAACCAAACCTATCTGACAATCAAACGAAATTTTCAAAGTTCTCGAGGTACTTCTTTATAAAATCCGTGTATATACCTATATATATATAGGTATAACCAAGCCTGGGCATAAACGCGTTAAAAAGTTAAGAGTTAAGTTAATTTTAACTTTTAACTTCACTTTTTTAAATTTAATTTTCATTAACTTAATTTTTAACTTAACTTATTTTAATTGATATTAACTTAATAAATAACAAGTTACTTTTAATCAAATTCAATTAAAATTATTATAAATAATAATAATTATTATTTATAAACAATTAAATAATAAAAATAAAAATTATTATTGATATTACATAACCATTTACTAGGATAATTACAAATATATTTATATCAATTTCTTAAATAAATATTTATAAATATAAATATTTTACTGAGGTATAAAGTTGGCTATATTCTCTAACAGTTTTAGACTTTTAGTTCCCTGAAAAAGTATTCAGAGTTTAAAATTAAGTACATTCTTAAATACCATGTTATTTTTATTTAATAATTTAAAAAAAAATGTATAGTACTTATCTGTATTAGTGTATAAATAAATCAAAAGGTTGTATTTGTTTTGGCATTTTCAATTTTGTATTTTTTTCGTACCTACTTCATAATTCTATTAATTCAGTACCCATGTATAGAAAAGCTATTGGCTATTTCCTGTGTTCAATAATATTTATGATTTTTATTATTTAAACCATATTACTGGGTATTTATAAAGATATTATAAAAACAAAAAAAATTACTTAACTTAAGTTCATAAGTTAATTGAAAATGTTCATATAACTTTTAACTTAACTGAGTTAGAAAAAAATTAGGTTAACTTTTAACTATTAACTGAGTTAAAATGTTTTCCATTAACTTAGCTTAACTCAGTTAAAAATTATCATTAACTTGCCCAGGCTTGTGTATACCTAACCAGCCGGTAGACCTTATATATAATACCAGGTGTCCAGTCTATAGTAAATTAATGAATTGTTTTAAATGAGCATCAAGTTACCATAATCATTAATCTATATTTCCAATTACCAAATAAATATATACCTTAGTATTAATTAAAAATTTATCTATTCAATGAAGTTAAAATATTACAATTCAAAGCTAAAGTGAGAATTTTATTTTTCATATTGATTTTTTTTAGAATTGAAATAAATTATTGATTTACTTAATTAATATACATCCATATTTACAAATCATTTGGTTTAAATCCTAACGGGCACTCAAACCTCCAGGCACCCGTGGTTCATGCAAGCAGCTATGGAGATGACTATACTGCAATATATAGAAAATTCTATTTACGAATCGATATGGTTCAATGGTTTAAAAAAATAAGAAAACAAGAGGATAATGTCATTGTATAAATAATTATGTATATTTTATGTACCGTGGTTATAGTTTAAGACTAGCGTTAAAAAAAAAATTACATATTATGAACGTGTATGTGCGTCGAATACCTACCTATTTTATGGGATAGTCTCGGTCAAAAAGAACACCATTCCGCGGTATAATATTATAATTATGTAACATATACGACGTACCTATATAATATCCAATACGAAACAATATAAGCTTGACGGTCGATCGACGTGATACGTGTAACGGCAAGTAGGTATAATACCTACCCAGCTACCCATATACCTATACAATGGTAATAGTTTAAAATCATTAGAGCACGGTCATTATAATATACATACGTACCATGTGCATGTTTAGACAAGTATGCCTGTATATGCACGTCGCACGTGCGGCATATATACCTACCTTGTCAAGTAAACATAAGGTCGCCCGCGGTCAACGCGTGTGTCGTATACCCATACGTGTATATAATATAATATAATGTAATATATAGATGCACCTCGGACAAGTTGGACCAATTACAGCCACTCTTCGCCATCACATTATAATTTTGCTGGAAAACTCCACTGGAGGGTGCGACCCTGCAGTGATAATAATTAGAGGCAGCCCTCTTAAAAATATGGTCTTGAACGGACTCGATCAGATCTTTTCATTTGTTGAACCGACCTTATTAAATGTTTAACCGTATGTCGAACGAAACATGAATCCTGAGAATCAAACAATTTAATGTTGATATCGAACTCGAATCGAACATTTCATTAAACATCAAACCGTACCACGTCGGTTTTTTAAGCAATACAAAGCCAAAATAATTATATGTTAAGCAGTTAGTTAATATCGCTGTCTGGACAATAAAATAGTTTTAAACTTATTTAAATGTCTTATTATAAACAACAATAATGCAACTAAAATGAACATTCAACTCTGCCCTTTAAAAATAACAAACAGGTGTCAAGCATAAAATACGCCTGTGTTTTATCTTTTTTGTCGATAAAATAGACAATAGACAAAAAAAAAAATAAATAAACACTGGAAATATTTCTTGTTCGCAACGTTTAACATATTCGAATTTTCTTCGTACATTTTTTTGGAACTCAAACTATTTTAGAGTTTGTACTTCGTATAAATTAGAGAATTTGAACTTTTTTTTCGAGTTCGATTCGGTTAGATGTTTTTAAACCAGGTTCGACTTTTGGACTAGAAACGAAGTACCGAACACCTGAAATTTGGTTCGATTTTTGAACCATCTCTAATAATAATATTTGAATGGGGAATGAATTTCTATATATATACAAATGTGAAATTGTGTTAACATATTAATAATTATCGGTATACGTATATCATACGCATAGTTGAATAAGCAACAAAAAAAGTACAAAGTGTAAATGTACAAATATTATGAGAGCCCGTAAAAAATTAATTCAAATTGTAATTGCCAAAATTCTGTCTAAAATGTGGTGCCATCACCTTAGTATAAAATATGCACAGTTCGGCGTAAAATGAATTATTTCAATAATGTTATAAGGCCAAACCGATGATACATCACATTCTAGTATTAAAAATATAACTGTGATTTTCCACTGCTGCCAAGAATCAGGCTAATAAATTATCCAAAGCTAATAAAATTGTTTTACATTTTTTTCATGTATTTTGATGTTTTATTACCACTTACGTATTTTATGAATTATACTTAAATATTTATGAACACATTTTCACATTTTAATTGCATACAATTCCGTTTCTGAATTTATTTTATAGTATGTTACTACAACAACTACTTACTAGTGCTTCTGCCAAATATGTTTATCATACTGTGCATCACTGCGTCCCAATACAAAAATGGTCATTATTTATTTTATATTTTTTATATAATAAAGGTAGGTATATTAGTATATACAGTGGTTCAAGATCAAGAAGCTATTATCATTACCCGCAATGAACTGAATTATTGCAAGTTCCCAAAAATATTTTTTTCTTTTACCTTTCTTAACTCTCATTATATTTTAAGTTCAACATATTTTATTTTCTGTAGATACTTCAATTTTTACCTAGTTGGTTCTTTAATTCCCATTATGGCACATTTTATCCACACACATTTTTATCAAGTACCTAACATTTCCAGTTTGACCAGCTTAATATTTATAACATTGTCTTGAATGCTATATATTTTTTTGTTGATTAATGGATCTAGTTTTTCGAAATTTTTGAAATAAACTAACTTGGTCAAACTAAATATGTATATAGGTTTAAAGTGTAAAATAATAATAATAGTAGTATATTTCGCAAATCAAAAGAAATATGTATATCTGGTCTATATATATATAAGATAAAACACAAAGATTTGCAACTCCCTTATAAGTATAGCTGTGATGGGGAGTTTTATTTGTATTCAATTATTATTGACAATAATAAATATTTCTAAAATATAGTTGAAAAGTTACATAATTTGTGATTAATCATAAATAAATTTGTTTTAGATCAACATTATTTAAGTACAATCTCAAATCCATTACATTTTTAAAATTATATATATTTATTTTAAGTATTTTACATAATTTGATTGCAATTTAAATAGAACTTTTCATACCAAAATGTTTATAGTAAGAGGTACACTTAAATTAATATTCGTTTTATAACGTGTATTATAAATATGATTAACATAAACAGTATTATTTTTAAATTTATGAAAACACAGTAATAAGTTCTTATAATATAAAAATTAAGTAGATTAAAATAAAAATTCTAATACAAACAATAGCTAAGGACAGTGGCGCCGAACTATATTTTAAAAGGGGGGGCAAGTAAAAAGTTATACGGACCACCACCTCCGTTTACGCTTGCTTTAGTGCTGCATATGTATACATTAATAGCTTAATACGAACATAATTCATAAGTAGTTTGCTGGGGCACTCACGGACCCCCACGACCCCACCCACTGAAAAAAGGGGGGGGCGGTCGCCCCTCTTGGCTTATAGGTTCGGCGCCACTGGCTAAGGAGGTATGTACTGCAGTTATTACTTAGAGAACAGATTTTTAGATTCTTAAAAGTTTTAAATAAAATACATTAGGGTCTAAAATTAATCTTAAAATATTATCATATTATTCCATTAAAAACTGGTAAAATTTGCTCAAAATATATTCATTTTTTTGATGGAGACATGGAGTCACTCTTTTACTTAGTAATTATATAAGTGAAATATATACTTAGGTAGTTAACACTTAAACTAAAGTGTATTATTTACATCACAGTCCGAGAGAACCAGAGTGATCAAGATTACCAAAGTAGTATATTACTGAATACTGAGTACTGACCATCGAGATTCGAGATAGATGAACAATAAATCTAAGTAAAATAATTTCATAATTTATTGGCAATACAATTTTTTTTCTGTGACAGAAAAAATCCTGACTTGTAAGATGAACAATTATGATTTTTTTTTTTAAATAAAAATACAATATATTCTAAAATATGAGAAATAAACTAAATATTATTCTCTGAACCCAAAATATGCTCATAATTATTGCAAACAAAATTATTCTCTAACTATGTATATACCTAATCAATAATAATCGTCCTCATTTTTTTTCCCCGTATATGAAATTCCCAATAAATATTACAATATTTATAGGGTATAATATGAGAATTGTATAATATAATATAATAATATGTAAAACCTAAATATCCGCTCTCTAGCACTTATATTATAACAGTATGATGGTAATTATTGTTAATATTACAATAAATAATATATACCTACATCTACTATACTAATTAACTAATAACAGTAAATATTGTAATATTTTTTTTACCGACATTATCACCGGTTTTTTTCAACAATACATTATGACTTCGTTCTTTCACGATAATAATCTAATATGTATACCTATATTATTATTGTTATATACATATTTTATATTAAACGTGGACCCGGGTCGGGTCACACACGCCGCCCAGTGCCCACACACTGCACGAACAATTTATTGAGAAGTACTCCGCGGATGTAAACAAATCCGATACCCAATGAGCTGTGATGGCGACGACGGCG
>NC_042493.1:43271483-43272685 GCF_005508785.2 Acyrthosiphon pisum
ATTAAATTTGAATCCAATGATATTATATCATTGTATACGAAAAACGATTCTGAACGGAGATGATTTGTCAGTCTAGGATATATTATTTTTAAAGAAAAACTTATGGAGAACCTTGTACCAAATTTTAAAAACTTAGTTATAAAAGAAAACATTTTTACGATTTTTCAACCACTAAATTACTTGCAAATTTTCGCAATTTTGACATATTTCGTATAAATTTGAACTTTAAATGCTTATAAATAAAAATTGTGACAATGTATTCCTTTTATTTTGCAACTGCTATTGTAAAAATATGTTAGGAGCCTTGTATTAAATTTCCAAATCTTAGAATTAAAAAGAAAAACTTTTATGAATTTCTGTCTAAGATAATTTAAACATTGCCGTAATTTTTACGTATTTAGTCAAAATTTGAACTTTAAATGCTTATAAAAAAAAAATCGTGACTATATATTTCTTTTATTTTTCAATTGCTATTGTAAAAATATATTAAGAGCCTTGTATTAAATTTTGAAATCTTAGATATAAAAGGAAAATTTTTTATGAATTTCTAGCATAAAATAATTTACGAATTTTCGTGATTTTTACATAATATGTTGTCAAAATTTGAACTTTAAATGCTTATAAATAAAAATTGTGACAATGTATTCCTTTTATTTTGCAACTGCTATTGTAAAAATATGTTAGGAGCCTTGTATTAAATTTCCAAATCTTAGAATTAAAAAGAAAAACTTTTATGAATTTCTGTTTAAGATTATTTGAATATTGCCGTAATTTTTACGTATTTAGTCAAAATTTGAACTTTAAATGCTTATAAAAAAAAATTGTGCCTATGTATTTTTATAATTTTTGAATGGGAGTTAGAACAACATATGTGGACCCTTCTATTAAATTTTCAAGTATTTTGTCCCAGCTAATTTTTTTTTATCAACATTTATAAAAAAAAAATCAAAAAAAATCGATTATTTCAATTGCCTATAAATAGATTAAAAATTAGTGAAATATTTTGAAAATAAAACTATATAAAGAAAATGTCAATTTAAACAACTGGTAAAATTTTCAAGTGTCTACGACTCATACTTTTTGAATAATAACAAATATCAAAAATCGTTTGAGGCTAAACCGTTATTTAATGCGGTTTTGTAAAAATTTAAATTTCAACACTCCTAAAAATTTTTTGTCTTAGTCCGGTTGAGTTTTTTTTA
>NC_042493.1:43274118-43281191 GCF_005508785.2 Acyrthosiphon pisum
TAAAAAAAAATATTTTCAATAACTTAGATAAATGTTGATGTGATGAGTCGAGGAAATAGTATAATGATTGTCAAAATGCATGCGATAAAATCGGTAAAATGGAAAAAAAATGTGCAAATTTGCCCTTAAAAAATATACTTTGACCCCATTATTAACCAGTTTTGATGAGTACAATAGATAATTTTTTTTACCTATGTGTTAGTAAAGTATAAATCGGGACCTGCAGCCTATATTTGAGTCCAATAGGCAAATTAATCCATCAACCATGAGTTTAATAAGAAGCAACTAGGTAATGCACAATTAATAATATACTATTGTCTATTAGATATTAATTATCAATGATAATAAAGTGCGGCTTATCGTGTAGAGTACATTGGACAATTTTTAAAAGTTATCAAAAGAAAGTTATTAATTGGAAATGAATATTGCTGCAATGTGATGCCTTGAGTCCTGGCAGACATCCTGTATATTATTATAGGTATACATCTCGCGATCTGTATATACATTATAAGAACGACCGCATTTCTGTACATTTTTTCTATTCATTTCTTGTGTGTGCGTATGGATATTAGGCATTAGGTAGGTTAACCGCGTATAAACATAAGGTATAAAAATGTTTATCACAGCGCAGTGCACCTAATACCTATATATAGGCTAATAAATAGGTACATATTTTTATTTCCCTACACAATAGGAATGCAATCAAATCAAAATAAACAATAAACGAATACATTGATTGGTGGAGCTATAATATAGTGGTGCTTGTATTTCATTAAAATAGCAAGTAAGTACACACCTAATATGAAAAAAAAACCCAATTATACATTTTTTAGGGGGAGAGAAAGTTCAGCAATCAATTGAAAAAGAAATAATAAAAAATATTTCCAAGTACTATTTGTCTATTTATGTTTTTACATTTATTCAAATTCCCGATTATCGGCAAAAATTGTTAGTTTAGATTTTTCTACATTATACGTGGCACGCGTGAAATTATTTTGAAACTGACTTAAGAACGGTATGATTTATTAGTAGTACCTATACGGCTATACTGGTATAACATATAAATAATGGAAAGGCTTAAAATTAATCTAAACTGAAAATGTCATTGTGTAATAAAATATAATAATAAACGTAAAAGATTCAAGTCCCCTCGAAAGTGAGTGAAGTTGGCCATACCATATGTCATGATAATTACACTAAACTTGTACCATTATTTTAAAGATTCAAGTCCCCTCGAAAGTGAGTGAAGTTGGCCATACCATATGTCATGATAATTACACTAAACTTGTACCATTATTTTAAACTAATTTTCAACCGCCATCAAAAAATGTGCAACCTTATGTTTCGCCCATAATTATACTAAGCCAAATCATCCTATCAACTTCGAACTTGTTCCATAATTAAAATAATATTTTATTTATAATAAAGAAAGAAGAGTTAATAATAATAATAGAAATAAAAAATAATAAAGAAAAAATATCTAATATTCTTGAATTACAAAAAAAATAGGTAGTAAGTTTGTTAATTTTTTTTTTCTAATTTCGTCCAAATTTCAACTTCTAGTACCTATCTATAAAAAAAAATCGGGCATACACTCTCAACACAAATTTTACACAAAAGCCGTTGTCAACAAAATTATTTTCTTAATTTGTTGTAATTCAAAAACAAATAACCATATAGAATATAGATACTTGAAGTTTTCGCCAAATGTTTACCTATACTAGGATTTTTATAAATTGCATAATTTTCAAAATATTTTGACTAATTTTGTGCTATTTATAGACATTTTAAATTTTCTATTTTTTCTATAAATATCAATAAAAAAAAATGTTTAATTCCGATAGTACCTATAACTATGAGGAACCTTGTATTAAATTTGTAAGCTTTTTTTACCGAGCTAAAACTGTTTTATCAACAATATGGATAAAAAAAATAAAAAATAGAAAATGTTTATAAATAATACTTAAAAAGAGTCAAAATATTTTAAAATTACCTATATTATATTTAGAAAATGCTTATATAAATATTTGGTGAAAATTTAAATTATCTAGTATCTACAGTATGTATAATTTGTTTTTGAATTACAACCAAATTAGGAAATTGTTTGATGAAAAATTGTTATTTTACGCGTGAATATCGAATTTTGTCACAATTTAATGATTAAACTTCAATTTCCTTCACTCATTTGTGGAATAAATTATGGACCATTTTTTTTTTATTCCAGTTTTAACATCTTAATAGGAATAACCTTCCATTAAATTTGCAAGCTTTTTTACTGAGCGAATCTTTTTCATCAATATATACATATACTTTAACTATTGGTCAGTTAAAAGGATCAATTTTTGAATATAGAGTGGCTCGTTTAGATCACGAAACCAGTTGCAGCTACTAGCAATATCTTAGGAAATAGGTACATAATATGGAGTTAAAATTTTTTTAATATGTCTTGTAGGTACTTCCTTCAATAGGTAAGGTCGAATTGCACTAGGGTAAAAAATAGTTAATGGTCATACTGCACTTGGGTTCAAAATAGCATATAGTGTGGAAAGGGCAGGAAGTGTGCTATTTCAGTCGCGGGCAACGTTTGCCACAGGCGAAGACCGCATTTCGCTCAAGACTGAAATTGCTTTCTCGCAGGAGCCACACATACTATTTTTTGTCGCACCTCTGCTTTCATTGATCGCGCCATCACATCAAAGGTAATTCAGGCTGGGATCTATGCAACAACCAGACGAAAACAATAGGTACCTATTTCATGAAATAAACGACTTGGTTTTATTTATTTTAAGCGTCATACATGGAGATTATAATATGAATATAAGATGTAACAAAAAGTTTATATTTTGTAAGGACCGTGGTATAGATTTCAGTATAAATAATAATTTTTATATTAAAATAAAATAAGAATAAAAAAATTTAATCAAGGCAAAGGTAATGCATTATGCGGGGATCTATGCAACAACCTAATATTACTATACGAGAACAATAAATTTCAAGAAAAAAAAATTTTTACGCGTAATGCAATGAGGTTATAATAAGAATATAAGATGTAACCAAAAGTTTATATTTTATAAGAACCGTAGTATAGATTCTAGTGTCTATTTGTGCAGAGGATACGCGTGATATCTGAGCTCAGTACTTTAGGGGATTTCCACTTTACCACCCGGTACTTTTGGGGATTCCCACTTTACACCCGATGAACGGAAAAAGGTCGATTCCAACGCTTCAACCTTCATCGAAAACTAAACTTTCGGTGCAGGCGTGACAAAAAAGACGTTTTAAGAAAATGTTTATAAATTTAGCGTAAATATTAAACATAATTCATTGCACTTTTCACAAATTATTTTAAATATATTTCTATATGTGTCTACAGTTGTATTTGTATATTATGTCATAATTCACTTTCTTATAATTTTTCCGAAAAAAATTCTTTAAATATATAATATTATATAATATACATACGCATACGTAATACATATAAAATTAAAAAATATAAGCAAATATTAATTAGTATGCCAATGACATTTTAAAGGAAGTTAGTATTTTCAAAATATTTAAATTGTGTTTATTTTTTAATATATTACTTACTAGGTACTTAAAGACTAGGATAATAGAGATAGATGTAAGTACTTACTAAAATATTTTTTATACGGTTTTAAATTACTCCCAGTGTCAATCATGAGTGGTGGGGAGGGGGCTAAGAGCTTAACAGTCTGACTACCCAACAATTAAAATTTAATTGCTATAGAAATGTAGAAATATAAAATAAAATAAATGTTAATTTTAATTTCCTTTTCTTTACTTCTTTAGACTTTAGTCACGCGATTATCTGATTTTAAAACATAATAATAATTATTAAATAATTTAAAAACTGAATATTAAAGCATTTTCAAAAATATAGCATAATATTGCAGCATTTTATGGTTTTCACACATTGATATCTAAATCTAATGCTAATCCATATAGATAATAAAATACACACAACTCGTTTAAATTGTACGTATTATTTTTATTTGTTTTTGAAATATTGTTAAATATATCTATCATGAACTGTTTATGCGCAGTTTTATAGGACCATGAATGTTGTAACAAAATTATCGTGTGGCTGGGAATATCTCGCACATTTTTTAACCATAGCTCTAATTTCATTACAAAAATCATGCTATTGTGGACCTATACAAATGACTTGTACATGGCAGTTCATGGTGGATATATTGAACAATATAATAAAAACAAATACAAAATAATACATACAATTTCAACATTCAACGAGTAGTGTGTTCTTTATTACTTATTGGAGTAGCATTAGTTATCAAAGTATGAAAACTAGAGATGTGGAATTTACCGGTAAAAAAATTCGGTAAATTTACCGGTAAAATTTACGTAAAATTCGTTAAATTGGCAAATTTTGGAAACAACATTTTTAGGTGTGGGTAATTTTTATTCAATTTTCAAATAAATCTTATGTACCAAATTTCTTACCTTTTTTAACATTTTTATGGAGCGTTGAAATGTAAGACAAATAGGATTTTTTTTATTTTTACCTACCAACCTACCAACCTATCTAACCTATTCCTATATGACTATTGTCTATACCTACAATTTTAAATGGCTCTTTAGAAAAAAATCTGTTGCTTATTTCCTTCAGAACAGAAAACAATATGTAAAATAACTTATAAAACTCGTATTCAACTATAAACATAACTTCAATATCAACATATACCTACTGTCCTACTAGTATGTTTTTGATATAATTGCATTTATCAAAATAAAACAAAAAATCAATAGTTTATTATAAACAACAGAACAAATAAAAAAATGAACTGTACATCTTTTATAAAAAAATAAAATTTAAATAAATTACAAAATTGTTTGCAGAATACTGAATAACACAGCAATACGCCAATAGGTACATAATAATAATATTGAAATACAATTAAAATTCGGAACATATTAATTTAACTAGGCGAGTGTATGTTGAATTGAATTTAAAAAAGAAAACAATAAAACGTGGAAAATATACAACTAAATATACAACTGGAAATATACAACCATTATAGTATTGAACACGATTATTTGTGCATGTTTAATACAATGTAAGTGTACTACTAGGCAGTAAGTATTAACGTAAGTACCTAAGTCAATACCATAGTCACACAGAACACTCAGTGTTTAATTTTAAATTAATGTATATATAGATTAAACCTAAACTAAAATACAGTATCTACATTTTATAGTCATATTGGTTAGTGGCTACTCTGGCTACCTATATAAAACTTATTCTGCTTCTAAAAAACATTTAAAATAAGGGGTCACTCAATTTTTTTCAATGGTAAAAAAAACTCGGTAAAATGTACGTAAATTTACTGTTACCCGTAAATTTTACCGGGTAAATTTACTGAACTCAAATCTCTAATGAAAACTATTCAATTATATTACAATGTTATGCTGTAATTTTGGAAATATAAGCTGCTTTTATTCATTCAAAATCAAACTGATTTAAAATTTGTTTTACCTAGGTATTACTTTTAAAAAACTGCACAACAGTGTCTACATTATATTTCGAATTATAGCTACTGACTTTCTAATTAATTAACATAGGTACCTACTAAATTATATATGAATATAAGAATTTATGTATTTACGAATCTTAGGTATTTTTATCACGCTTCCACCCAAAAAGGCTTTTGCTATAAAATCATACGCTCTATTTACTAATAATTCATGTTATATCACACGTCTATAGTTTACCTACCTACGAGTCTACAACTGTACGATGATTGTTTTGCCACTATTTGGCATACGAGTAGGTATAACTCCAGTGTAGGTACGTGTCTTTACCTATATCATAAAATATCATCGTAATAACGTACGCCGTGCAGTAAATAAATAAAATTTGTAGGTTTTTTTAATGGTAGGCTACGGTTAATAACACGAGGTACTGTTATTAATATATTATATTATTAATATTATTATAGTTCTGATCTTGATGTTATAATATGACGTATGCGCGTGTCGACTAATGGAGTTCGAGTGAGATTAATCGACCCGTTTCGCAGAGGTGTATTGTATAATCAAACCGTAATAATAATAAATATACGTATAGGTTTTTTTTTTTTAGTAGACGGTGTAAAGTAAACGATTAACTTTATTGAGATCGAAATATTATTCAAGAAAAGAAGACTGCGATAAGATCTGTCGAAGTGGGACAAATTATAATTCATAAATCCTATATATATAATATAATTATATACAAGTATATTCATCTAAATAAATATTTAAATAGGATTAATAGGAAGAAAAATACGATTATCCCGTCATATATTTAATATTTCTTTTGATGTTTATATTTTTTTTTATGGATATGATTTGTTTACTTATCGTCCAGACCCGCTAGACTGTTTTAAATTATAATCGAACCAAATAAATGGACTTTCCGCTCCATTTATGAGAATATATTTTTCATAATTTATACATAAAAATAACGAGCGAAGATCAATCGATTAGTATCACGTACACAAAAAAATAGATTATTCTCTTTACAAGATTCCGCCGGGGAGGTAAGGATAATACCTGTGATAAAAATGATAAAATTACTTGATATCTATTCCTATTACCTAGGTAAACTCATCAAAATCAGAAGTTATGGGAGCTATTTAACATAAGCGTCCGCTGACATTACCTATCGGCAGGACAGAAGTCATAAATATTAAATAAGTATTCAAATTTGTACTTGGGTTCTGTTCCAATAACTATTCGGGAGAAGGTAAGGGCCAAGTTACCCTTAAGTTACATTTGTTTAACTATTGTCCATCACTGACCACTAGTACTATTATTGGTGTTTTTGAGGGTATAAGATGGTATACGGGGTTTTCTATTTGGTGAATTTTCTTTTACGGATCCTATAAATACGGATAGTACATTTTACGGATAGTACAAATACGCATCATATACGATCTTATATACCTTTAATTTTTTTTTTAAATTAAGCAATCCGTATATTATGTATTGTTTACTGTCATGTGTTGACATTTGACAATCATCTACAAGTTAGAACCCGTGTAACCAAACTA
>NC_042493.1:43281291-43290211 GCF_005508785.2 Acyrthosiphon pisum
GATCTCCGGATGCGGGCAATAATGTTCCGGAGTTGTCCGGTGCAGAGTAGAACCCTCCGGAAGAAATCAAAGATTCTCCGGCGGAACCAGATGATGCTCCATCGACAGGGGTGGGGGGGTGTGACACGGTGGTGTCCAGTCCCGAAGCCCCCAGAACTCAGATACCCCTCAGAGTCCCCGGAAAGAATCAATTTGTCAGTAGGGGATTGGGTATCCCCCAAAAAAATAAAGCGTATCCGCAGTCAAGTACAATCAAGAAATTAATTCAACAAATACTCGATAGTGGTAGGATAATCTAAGCTAAGCGGTTGTCAACATTGAAGTATTTTCTTCATTATTTTCTTCTTTATTGTTCTATAATCATTAAACAATAAGCATAGTCATACCTATTATACCCAGAGTATGTAAATTTATATGTACATACAGCCTTCAGAAGACTAATAATAGTATCCAGTTCATCTCAAATATAAAACAACATAAATCAAATGTTTGATTTTGTAACGTGCCACAACTGCACAAGTACTGATGGAAGTAATTGAAATAATTTACAAAGATGATTGTAATATTCTGTATTTATTATACTCAAATAAATAATTAGGCATGCAAAATATTCTAAGTCCAAATGATTAATTTAATTAAATTGTAAGTGAGTTGTGACTGGTATTTAGCTAGTGACTGTTCTTCATATTAGGCTTGTTGCTCGTCTGATGGACGCTTGTCCAGCAGCTCTCCTCGATGGGTTTTTGTCCCTGTTTTTGTCCCCAAGAATTTGCAAGTCCACTCCCAAAATCTTTTGACACCTGTTTTGAAAGTTTCTGACAACAAGTCAGGGCTGGGAAAAATAGTTTGAAAAATCGTAGGGGTTGAAAATTTGACTTGCAAATTTCGGGAGTGGATATGCAAATTCTTGTTAATTATAACGAGTTTTTTGACACCAGTTTTGAAAATTTCTGACAACAAGTCAGGGCTACGTGAAGTTGGCCCTTCCTTGGTTTCATACCTTATAACTCCTTTATTTTTGACTTGCAAATTTCGAGTGTGGACTTGCAAATTCTTGCTAATTACTCGCAAAACAATGGCACTATGCAAAACTTTTTTTGATAAAGTGTAAGGGCTAACTTCACGACGGTGCATTGCTCCACGGAAAAACCTATATTTTTATCGCTTTCAAATAGAAGACCGTAAACAGACTGACCTCTCATTTCTCAATAATCTATTCACTATTCAGTATGTTCAGTTGTTAACTGTTTACTGTTGTCACTCAGTCACTACACACTGGTCTGTTAGTGTTTACTGTTTAATAATATTTTTATTAAAGTACGGTGAATTAATATGATGAGACATAATTATAATTTATTTTATTCTTGCCAATATCGGTCGTATTTATATCGTTTTAATTTTAACACTAAAAATATATGTCTAGAAATTAGCACATATTATATGTTGTGTGCACATTCAACTTGTAAAAAATAAAAATAGGGGCACTGTCAAAATATTGGGGCACTAATTCTACCAGGCTCGACCGGAAACTGAAGTCTGCGCATGCCTATGTGTATATCGAATGCAATACTTAATTTAGGTGGGTGGTTCCGTGGCCCGTGGTGGTCGGTGACGGAGAAAGGCTACTATAGAGATATCATATATGTAATACCATATGAAAGGGAAATCGGCACCACTGATTCATATAGGCAACTGCATGTCCGTATGCTCCTTTTGCATCACCCTTGATGTACCTGTTCCAAGGATAGACCTATAAACTAACTTAGTTTATATGTCTATGAATTTAAGAATAGATGAATTTAAATTTGAATGCAATGATGAATTAATAATTGTTTAAAATGCATGTTAAGTGCATGCTCTAGGCAGCACAATAATACAATTATAATAATAAAGTTTAATATATTTTTGTGATTTAAAAAAATGTAATAAACAAATTTTATGAAATTTTTTCTTCAATTGTTTACACATATTCTGATAATCCGACCTTTTTCGCGTTCCAACCACACCCTCAGCACGAAGGTGACGGATTAGACGGGTTCTACTGTAACTCCTAAACTACTCATTCGAATTTTGATTTAAATACATTAAAATTCTCAAAAGAAAATATCTTCTAGATAATTATTTAAAGTGAAAAAGAGGGGTTCTATTTCAAGAATGGAAATGTATATTATCACAGGATCATCATAAATTGGCACAAAAATCAGAATTTGAATAAAATATGTATAATTTAAAAATAAAAATAGGCTCTTTAAAAAATCTATAGGTCTTATAAACTTAACAGCTCTATGCGATTTGCATATTGCACTATTATTGTAAATATTAAAAATGCTTGTTTTTATTAATATTATGTTATAACTTGTAAGTAAAAACAATTAAAAAAATAAATGAAAATAATACTAAAAATACTTGTATTTTATTTTTATATTATTGATTAAAAAAACTCACTTAATTGAAAAATTAGGCACTATTCTGACTTTAAAAGTAGCAACCCTGATCAAAGAAAACATGTTATCATAGAGACTTTTCATTAAGACAAGTGTCCTGACAAATCTGGGATGTATCACCCTAGCTTATAAACTATGTTTGACTATTTTGCTTTGGGTTCAACATTTAGTTGATTTAATATTTAGCTTGATGCGACATTAAGACTATATATATTGGTGTAATTTTTATAATATATCCATATTAATTTTCTATTATTTATACATTAGTAATCATGTCATACTTGGTTTTTTGATATGTTTTTCAAATTCATATTATATCGAAAACCTAAATCCTTTAACAAAAGTTTTATCTTTATGAAACCTTCAAGGATCGAGGCAGAAGCGTACCTAGATAATTTGCCAGCTGGTAAAAGTTGTTGAACTCAATTATTAAAGAGAAAAAAATACGTGTTCAAAATTTGAATATTTCAAAAAAAAAAAAATTGGTGGGAAAAATTGTTTTGCCAATTTCTCAAACTTCAAATCGAGACGCGGCTTTCTCGGGAACAGAAATTTGATTTAGAGGTGTCACTGTATTGAACCTCAAAGATTTAAAGATGATACAACCAATATTGAAAGAGCTAGTACTCCAAAATTTACATCCAGCCGTTCCAATTTTGTGTTAGCTCTATTATATATTATTTATAGTTTTTAATATTTTATTCTTATATACCTATCGATGATTTACATTAATAAATAATGAGCTACATGCTAACTAAAATAAATGCGAAAAAAAAGTTCAAAATAATTATCGCTTAAAACGTTAAACAGGCGTATACCATTTAATTAGGAAACGTCTGTTTATACGAATAATCATGTAATCCGTTTTTCAACTTTTTGCTATTCCGATTACGGGAGAAATAATGATCGTACGTACTTCAAACATAGACGATAGACCCTTTTTGAATCCTCGTATACCAAAAAACCAGGATATCGAGTTTTGTAGTGATCGAACGAAAACCAAAAATCCAACTACGTATTTTGCTAAGTACAAAAAACACGAAAAATCATAACTCCCAAACCAAAAGTCGGATAACCTCGATCTCGGTACCCATTGTTACAGCGCAAAAACCTCTATAACATGGGATAGCAAAAACGGCTCACTGCGCCCAAAAACTAAGTGTCCGTGCCGAAAAACCCGAAAAATGCAAATTTTGAACTTTCGAAGCCCCAAAAGACGGAGAAAAATGGCTCCTCGGCTTTTGTCGAGAGAAAATATCCCGAATTTGATCCTCAACCTACAAACTATACAAATCTCGAGTTTCAGAAAAGTCATACAAAAACTAAACCTTTTCCAAAATACAGCTATAGTAGGGCTGACTCTCAGGTGTACGTTTTAGAAGCACCTAAACCAAAACTTATGGTAACTTAAAAGTATAATATTATCTTATGTGAACGTGATCTACAACTTACAAATTATTTGTTGAGCTTTAAAAACTACCTATTACATATTTAAAAACGTTTGTTCGCATTTGGTAATTAGGTACGCCAGCAGCTTACAACATTCTATGCTAGTAGTTTTTCTAGAAGTAATTACCTATTCATATAATCACATCAATAATAAATCTATTTAAGAGTGTTAAACATGAACAATGGACAATATGTATAGACGTATAGTAAATTAGTAAATGATAGATGTATATTATAATATTAGGTACCTATGTACTCTATTCAGAATTATTGTGGTCGTCTGTTTGTGAACGAGATTCCAGTAGTTAACTGGAAAATAGATAACTTTCTAAAAGCATAGAAAAACCAAAAAACTATACAAAATTCGCTTTATCAAATAATTAGTGATGTGAGTCTCGTAAATTTACCATGTAAAATTTTACTGGTAAAGTAAATTTACAAAAAACAATTTACAATTTACATTTTTTTTACCACTCAAACAGTTGAGTGACCACTTTATTTTTATGTCTTTGTATTTTTTATCAAGATATTAGGATTATAATACAAATTAGGATTTTTATAAAATGATAACGACAGTTACGTGATACGAATTATTGTGATATGGTGTACGCGGTTACTGGTATTGTTTAATACGATACATTATGTCTTATCTTTATCTCATCACATTTATTTTGAATACAATATTATTATAAACTTATAAATAGCATGGTCATAATAAATAATAATAATTTTCAATATAATTGTGATTATAAAATATGTTATAATTGTGTTTTCGTACTTTTGTTCAATTTTATTTTATTTTATGATTACTTATTAATAAATAATATTATAATAAGTCATGAAGCCTCAACAAATTAAGAAACAATATTTTCAAGCGTGTCAAAATAATAGACGAAAATTTCTATTTTGTAACAACACTTACAAAGAAAATGTTACGAGAATAGCAATTCATATTTCTAAATGTCCAAAAGTGTCAGAATCAATTAAGAATATCGTATCAAAAAATAAGGTAGGTACCTATGTAATATAATGTAATAATATTTTAATATAGGTAGGTATTCCTACAATAATATTTGAATGAATATTGACTAAGAAAATGTGCAGGTATCAAACAAATTACATCTCCAACAATCTGTGGCTTTAGAAAAACAGGAAACTGTTAAAAATAATTCTACTTCTACAATGGAAAACGGAAAGTTAATATCGTTTATGGATAACATGAAAACAAATGAACAAGTAATGATAATTTTTAAATAATTTTGTAATAATTCATTGATAGTTAGTAACGTTAGTACATACCAACTTTAATATAATTACAATTAACTAATTAGTGATTAAATATACAATTTCTAGTAAAAATAAACAAGTATATTATCTACTATTAAGTTTTAAATGTAATATATTTTTATTAATATAGCTAAATGTTTAAATCTCATGCTGTTTTTTTATATGTATGATACTTAATTATAAGATGAATAATGTTTGGCAATTAACAGACATATTTTAATATTTAATTTATTATTCATTCCAAAATGTTACATTATGCATTCAACTAAATTAAGTACCTATATAATGCCTATAGCTATATATAGCTATTGGAAATACTTATTTATTAAGAATCAAAATAATACAACTTAGTACTTACATTATAATATCAAATATGAGTAAATTACATGTATTTATTTTTTAGTTTTTAAGTTATTAATGAAATCATGAACATCATATTGAATTTTATACCTATATTATGGTTACAGGAACGTTTATGGAAACTTTTAGGTACTGCTATATTTTCCAGTGCCACGCCATTGTCTATAGTAGAAAATAACCACTGGATACAGTTTTTTAAAGCATTAAGACCAAGTTTTCAACTTCCAACACGTTTTATATTATCTCATAAATTGTTAGACTTTGAGTATAATCTAATTAATTTAGATGTTCGAAAAAAAATTAATGATGCTTATATTTATGGAGTTCAAATTGATGGGTGGAGTAATATTAGGTAATAATGATTTAGCTATGGAACCATATTTTAGTAATTTAATTAATTGATTAAATATGTTTTAGGAATGAACCAATTTTAAATGTAATTGTAACCACACCTGAACCAGTAGTTTTTAAATCCATTAGCACAACAACGGAACGTCATACTGCAGAATATGTTGCCAAAGAAATTAGTCAAGTAATAGACGAATTAGGAAAACAACGTTGTTTAGGAATTGTTACTGACAATGCAGCTGCAATGAAAAAGTCTTGGAGTCTTTTACAAAATGATTCTAAGTATAAAGATTTACCAAAAGACTACTATGCGTGTATTTGTCATACACTAAATCTACTTTTTCAAGATATACTTAAAATAAAAAGTTGTATAAACATTGAAGATGATGCTAAAAGGATTGTTAAAGCCTAAAGGTATTAATAATGTTCATATACTAAAGGCAACATTATTAAATATTCAAAAATCTACAAATAAAGTCATTTCATTAAAAATGCCAGTAAAAACACGTTGGGCCTCATTAGTTTCATGCTTACAAAGTTTAATTCAAAATCAAACATCCCTCCGTAAGTTAGCCTGGTCTGAAGACAAACATATTATTGATAAACTAGGAGATTTAAAATTGTTGATTCTCGATTTTTCATTTTGGAACAAAATTGATCAAATTTTAAATATTGTTAAGCCTATTGCTGAATGGATAACAAGATTAGAAGCTGATAACCATTTATAAGTGATGTGTTTTATGCACTGCTTGATATAAAATCAATTATGATAAACAAACTACCTGAAATAAACTTTTTGTCTAAAGAAGAAAAAAAATCTATTTTGTTATTTTTTGACAATAGAAAAACTATGGCACTTCATCCAATACACTATGCTAGTGCTATATTGACCCAAGGTACCAAGGAAGACAATTGGAATCAAACAATGATATTGAAGGAGTTGAGTATATATTTCTTGTTTCCAAATTATTGATCCCTGAAGAAACACAAAATGTAATGCGTGAATTGGCTCAATATAGAACACATGAAGGGTTATGGAGTAAACAATTTATATGGTCACTAGAAATAGAAAATGTGAGCCTTTCCACTTGGTGGAATGGAATTTGTGGAAGTAGTAAGTTAAGTAAAATTGCATCAGGAATATTATCTTTACCTTCATCATCTGCCGCTACCGAAAGATCATTTAGTACATATTCACTCATCCATACAAAAAAAAGGAATAAGTTAACTAATGAGCGGGCTGGAAAGTTATTATACATTCATCAGAACCAAAACAGTTTACATGAAAAACAGGTTCAGAAAAAAAATTCCCAAAACACTGAAAAGAACATTCAGTCAGATTTTAGTGAAACACATTCTATTGTAAATGATTTTCATATGGCCCCTTCAACAAGTACTTTTAATATAAACCAGTTGCCAGGAAAAATAGAAGCTGAAGCTGAGGCTGAACATGAAATGAATATAATATCAAGCTGCAGCGAAGAAGATTGGGATACATACGACTTAGTTGATAACTCAATGGATACAGAAAGTTTTTCTTCAAGATCAGATTTTGAAGAAGTTATTAATACATAGGTGATAGGTAGTTAACTTACACATGCTGTTTTCATTATACTATAAGTTGTTTTTTATTTTTTTATTTTTTTTTGACACAGTTAAAATTATTTTTATTTTATATTTTACTATGATAAATTAATAATTATTAATTGTTATTATTAATAAAGGGATTAAATACTAATACTTTATTTTATATTTATCTTGCCTTCTTTACATTATATTGTGAAAAAATTCAACAGGTACGCTATAATTTGAATTTTAATAAAAATTTACCAATTTTACCGTAAATTTGGTCAATTTACACGGTAAATTACCAAAAAATTTTTTTACGTAAAATCCACATCACTACAAATAATCATAGATATTAAATTATGATAACGAATTATTAATTAGTGTAACCACGGTACAGGTTTTAGATGGTTACCGCTTAAAATATCAGCAAACACTAATTGTGGTTATGTTCAATTCATATGTAAATAATAATTATATTTTGATATTTTGATATTTTTAAATTGTTTATTTTTTTATTAATTACTTATTTTTTTACTTTTTAAGTAGGTTTTGTAAAATTAAACAAAACGTTCACTATCGTGTGAAGCATACAAATTACAAATTTAAATAGTTCATCTTAAATGTGATTTTCGTAAGTCGTGCATAGTTTTTGGCAACTAACCTGCTTGCGTATTATGTAAATATTATGTTATACAACAGTGTATTATTTATAGGTCAAATGTATCTACAAAGAATTAAAACCATTGGAAAAACCAAGTTAAGCCTAATACGATATATTATATCGTATGCTATATTTTACAAGTTACAACAATCACATTCGAACATCCATAACTCAAATCATGTAAGTTCTGTATAGTATTAAAATTCCTATAATGTATTACTTATTGGTTATGATACATCTGAAACAATACTTAACAGATACATTAAAAATATATACAACAGGCTGGACAGTGATGTGATATGATATTTAGTCGGGTAAATATTTAAACATAAATTCAATTAACCAACTAGGCAAATTTTCTTATAGCACATTGAAAATGTAAATTTGTTTCTTAAATTACATTTTGAACGTTTCTCATTTTATTTTATTGTATCTATTAATAAGAAAAATTTAAATCCCCTAAAGTATAATTCAAATATAGTAATAATATTCACTTCAAAAAATACAAAATTGTTTGTTTTTTTTTTTATTCTATGTTTAATTTGTGATATCTATTTGTTAGATTTTTTAATTTGTAATTTAGTTTTATAAAATAGTAAGTTTTTGTATATCAAGTGTCAGAAATAGCTGGAGTGGATTGTTGTGAACGAGACATCCCAAATATATATAATATATAATATTAGGGCCTTGTTCTTGAGTATAGGTAGGTGCAACGTTTTAATGTTATTAATTATTATTAAGGTACTAATATTAATCATGCAGAATTTAAATTTGGAACCCCTACTCATGGTACCCAATTTAT
>NC_042493.1:43290261-43292990 GCF_005508785.2 Acyrthosiphon pisum
CCGGATATATGACAGTAAATATATACACCGGCATATATCCGGAAATGGTATATACAACTCCATGTGGTATATTTTAATGACATTTTTTCAAGGACGAACCTACAAGTTGAAGTTCGATGCCCATTTTGTTCATTACTCGTAAACCACCATGTAAAACCGTTGGTGGAAACAGTTTTCAGAAGAAGTTTTTCCAAACAGAATAATCTCCTAAATGACTTTAATACATGCATTCACCAGTCACTGTATCTTTCTGACTTAAATTTAAAAAAAAAAACTTTATTAATTAAATTATTCTGAAAATTGTATTTATTTAAAGGCTCAATATCATATTAAAAATCAATGTAGTAAAATAGTAACCAATCAACATTATTCATAGTCCCAACACATAGTTTGTTTCAATATAATATAGCAAACATCCTTGTTGCAAAGAACAAGATGTGACTATGTCCATTACATCTCCTTTTTTATATATTGGGCACAGTATCTACTGAGACCTGCCATGGTTTTGGTATTGTTTCTTCCCGCCATATATTATTTATCAGCTTTTTTTAAGTTTATCATTAGAGTTCTTCCTCCTTTCTTTAAAAGTTCCGACATTATTGAATCTTCTCCTAGTGCCTTTTCTCCCTTTAGCATTCTTACCGCCATTTTAATTTCTTCCGATCAAGGTTCTTCTAAGTATTGCTAATAGTAAAGCTTCAAATACATAATTGCAAATTTTTGCATTACAAGATACTGTATAATGACCTGAGCGGAAACCATGCTGTTCATCCATTAACACTCAGTTGACGCTTGATTGAATATTTTTAAGTAGGTACAAGTGATTCGAATGACTTGGCAATATGAGAAAGAATTAAGATTGGTTTGTAGTTGGAGACTAGAGATACATCACCTGATTTAGAGTAGGTACACACATTGGCTCATGGACATTATAGAAAGTATAGAGTAAATTTTAACTTTTATAATTATTGTATTTTAAAATTATTTTACTCACATTTTTAAACTTTATAGGGACGTAGAGTTGTTTAAATTGATCGAAAAAAATGTCATATATTAGATACTCACTGTAATAATTTGTAGCAGGCTATTACAAACAGACTTATAGAGCAGGGATGGGCAACTCAAAGTAACTAGCGGGCCACTTTTAAGTACTTTAAAATCAAAGCAGTACATAGGAGAAAGCAAAAAAAAAATTAAAATTTACTAACATTTATTTTTTACACTTTTCATCGGACATTTTTAAAATAATTACTACAAAACACGAAAATAATAGTATAATAAAATTATATGAAGTAATTTGAAAATGTAGCGCAGGCCAGATAAAAAAGATACGCGGGCCGCCAGTTGCCCATCCCTGTTATAGAGAATAAGATACACATTAGGTACACATTGATTTCAATGTTTTATTATCTACAAGCTAGCCAACAGCTAAACGCTGAAGTACTATTATCATTAAAATGCTATCCAGAAAGGTACCTATTAATGAGCCTAACACCTGACCTGTACGTCGCGGCTCCCAGGAGCGTCGCATAGCTCGTCGGTTATTAAAAAGGGAGCCGATTCCGCAGTAGATAAATAATATAAATTTATTTATTTTATTATTATCATTATTCGTATGGGAACCACTTAAATTGTTTTCAAAATCAGAAGAGCCGTGGACACAAAAAGAAAGAAAACCACTGTCCTAATGTATACTGACACAGGTAAATTAATAAATATATTAATGACATGTTTATGCATTAATTTATATTGTTATCCTAGTATTGCAATAACTACAATGTATAGGACCACACACGTTTATATTTGTACAGTTATACAATATTGCGCATGGTGTACGTGTTATAATATATTAATTTATTATTTTAATTAAAAATAGTAATTTCTAAAGTACTAAAAGAACCATAGCGAATAGGTAATAAAGTGGGACCTTGTAAAAGACAATGCAATATTGCAATCTGACTTTTGTCTAGTATATAAAAGGCGAGACCCGCTGAAGGTTAGGATGCGAGAGGGCTGGGACACACTATTTTGAATTTTCTGCTCGACGACTAGTTGACAGCATTCATGCTACAGAAATTTGTCTTACATTACTTTGAGTGTTTAAATGTGTTAAAAACTGATCCACGTCAATAAACTTATAATAATAGTTAATTTTACTACGTGTTCATTTATTTGATTCAACCTTTCTGTATCCCAACACTAAATTCACTGGTCTACTTTACCAAGACATGGATGACTTTTACAAAACCGGGCGAATAATCCAAACTTGCTCTCCTAACTTTACTCTGTGAATTTTCCGCAAGTACTGCTGAACGTAAAAATATACCTTATTGAAACAAGCGTGAAACGATCGTAAATTGACCGCAGAATAAAATTGCATTACGAAATGCATTGGTATTTAAAACCAAGTATATAACTGACGGTAATATAGATAAATTTAAGGCCAGGTTGGTCATTAAGAGTTGTTCACAGACATATGGTATAATGGTATAGATTAGGTAACATGAAACATTTTCACCAGTAGTCCGATACGAATCAATAAGGGCGATTTTCACAGTAGCAGCTGTGGAAAAATTAAAACTACAACAATTCTAGATCAAGGCAGCATTTATGTATGGAGATCTACAGGAAGAAATATACATGTTACAGCCAACGGATTATGAATACGGTTCGAATAAAGTATGTAAACCTCAACGAAGTCTTTATGGGTTGAAATAAACTCCAAGGTG
>NC_042493.1:43293481-43308570 GCF_005508785.2 Acyrthosiphon pisum
GAGCGCACAGTGTGCGTACAAGCCGGCGGATCAGGTGACCACGGATGGCAATAGTATAGTTAAATATAAAGAATAACTCACGGTGTGATTGATAATAATATGTGGCCGTTTATTTGAACAATAATAAAGCAGTGACGGCTTCCAGCAGCGTCGCACATAGCACCGCAGTAACAATACTAATTGGATTGATCACAATGACCAGACAGTCCGTTTGTACAGATCGAAGATTTACAAAAAATAATAGATTGGTGTGTACCAAAAAATACGGACACAATATATATATATTTGGTGCTTGGTGTGTACCGATAAATACGTACACCCGAACACCCGACAAGATTGTAAAAAAACACTAAACGACAAAACAAAACGCTGCAATAGCGGAATAATAAAAGTTTTACGACGACAGAAAAAACAATAATAATAATTAATAGTGTTATGACTACAAGGGCGTTGGCCGCAATAATAATGATAATAGGAAAACAACACAAGAACGATTTAGATAATACAAATAAAAACAAAGACAATAAATAAGGTGATTCTAATAATCAATAATAATAACAACACAAGGAATAAAAGATAGGAACAAGAGACGAGTGGAAGGTGGGACTGACCGATAAGACGATCGTGCCGTCGCGCTCATTAGCATATCACTGTTTGTAATATTCAGCGCCAACAGTGTTGGAACAAACGATTCAAAGATTTTTTGAATGCATTTGGCTTACAATCTAGCGAAGCAGATGCGTGTGTATTTGAAACTATAATAACAATCAAATTATTCTTGCAATATCTGTGGACGATGGTTTATCTGCTGCAGATAATGAATACATAATAAAGTACTTTTAACAGACTTGGAAACAGAGTTTGAAGTTAAAATGGGCTATTTAGAATGTTTTCTAGGTTTGCAAGTAAAGATTTTCATTATGAAAGACGGGTCATTATTTGTACATCAAACAAATTATGCATGTAGCATAATTAATACATTTAATATGTTGGATGCTAAGGAACCTTCAATTCCGTTAGGCAAGTCACATACACTTTTGATAAGTGCAGCACATGCGTGCTTACAATTATCGAATACTAATATGTATTGTATATTTTAACAATTATTTTTGTGTAGAGGATAGCTGGTCATATTCAGATACGTTAATTTACAAAACTATGCGATGAAGACCATATTATAAGTTAAACAATTAAATACAAATTACAAGCAGGCTATATTTTTAATAAAATATTATTTATTACAGATAAATTTTATTTATATTTATTATTATTTTACAAACAACACTATTGAAATACCTAGGTATCTATCTGTTTGATAAATTTAATTAAGTAAGTAGGTATATCAAAATATGTATGTCAGCCTCTCCCTTATATATTAATTTAACATACCTACCATCGCTCAATTTTTATGGTAAATTAATTAAATTGGAATTTATAAACATCGATAATCAATATAATGATTTACATTAATTAGTTAGACACCTTATTTAATTAACTATTATTAGTTATCCCCCTTAAATAATTTACCAGTGCAGGTACCATGAACTTTACAAAGTTTATTATTATATTAATATACTTATATACCTATTTGAATAAATAGATACTTTACAATTCTTTAAACATTAATAAATATTTTTAACACATAAATAAAATTAATAAATAATTAGGTAAATTATACATGCTTATACATTAAAATTAGATTTAGTAGTAAGTATACTAACTATTAATATCTAATTTTAATGATAAAGGCATTCCTTCGTGAAAACCGAGTTCTATAATATCAAGTTTCATAAAATTATAAAAGAGATATATATTTCTTGAATTAAAAATTTAAATCACAATTAATATAAATTATATTTCAAGAAAATTTATTTATATAATGAAGAATAAAAAACAATAAATAGTTGATTACAATAAACAAATAATTAAAAATCCTACACAATTATTTTAAAGGATATGTAAACAATTTATCATGGATTGTCTTAGTATTGTTTAAACAAATAGTTACACTTGTGTTGGTATTCAAATATCTAATATTACACAATTTTGTCTCAAGTGGTTTCCACTTATGATACCTAATAAGAGATCATAATCTAACGTTCGCTATGGATACACCTATATACGTAGATAGAATACATTTAAGATTTAAATATATTTAAATAGTTAATAAAATAAAATAAAACAAAACAATAAACTAACCAAGTAGGTATAATTATAATACAATTTTATATACTAAATCTAAACCTAGTGTTGTAGAAATTAGATTAACCTGACTATTGAATTTTATTTCATAAAATGTACAGAGGTGGGATAAAATGATAGCTAAATAGTAAGCGGTTACGATATAATAATTTTATAAAAGTATAAAACGTGATTTTCTGGAACTCAGTTTTATCGTTAGTAAATATTACAACAATATTTATCCAATCTTTTTAATTATTATATTAATCACGCATAGTACAGTAGGTATGTTAGGTACCTGCCTAGCATGCAAATGCTTAGTATATATCATAAATCTAATTTCAAGCAATACTAAGAACTACTACTATAGGTACTACTCGTACTCGTACTTATGTAGATGTCCAAATAGCTACCTAGGTATATATTGTGTAGGTATTCAATGTCAGTGGCGTTATTCAAAGTGAGTAAAAATATTACCTAATTGAAACGTTTTCAGTGGGACTCATTATCTTCTTGAAGAATAAAAAAAATAATAATCTACAACTAAGAAGATTTAAAGTTTTTATGAATAATATTAATAAGAAAACTAGATACCTATTACGTAATAATAAATATAGATTCAATCATAATGTTGCACTATTATAAATTTCAGTGACGTACTTAAATGAAGGGAGAGTTCTCCATCCATGGATCACGTGACTTTTCGATTCAAACCGTATGGAGTGTGATAAAATTTTTCTAATGGGTCGTTGGGCAACCATTCTATCTTAAATCGTGGTGCACACAATCGCTGTGCTCATTTGTACAGTGTAAACATTAAAACAAGTCGAAAAACGCAACCCGCGTTATAATGGAATTGATGTGCACATAACCAATTCAATTATTTTCAGCGGATTATTTTTGACGTCGCCGCGCCGTTGCGCGTCGGCATAGGCATTATAATTTATTTTTAATCTCATTTGTTTATTATATTCTGATTATTAGCTGTAACTAATAATGTTAGTTGATCATTATCGGAAATTCAAAACAACAATCGTGTTTCTGTTTAAAAATTTAAACAAAATAAAAGCTAATTGGCGAATAACTAAAATTTGTAAACAATTATTTAATACAATTAATACAATTTATTATATAATATATAATATTGGTTATATTTTTTTGGATGTGCACTACTTCATTAAAAACCCACGAGCCACTGATGACAAAAATAATCAAAAGAGTAGAACTTTCCCTGAGCAATAGGATTATTAATTTTTCACTTAAAAGAAAAAAGATGTTCAAGGTGCATACACACAAAAGTAAAGGTTTTGAAAACAATTATCTGTATTTTGTATTAGTAGCATAGACGATATAGTGTAATTGACAAACAAAAAATACATTGCACTGCCAAACTTTTAGTCTTTTTATGAGTTTTTAAGTAGAATTAATGTTTATAGACTAAGTAGTCTTGACAAACAATTGTGGACATGTGGCGTCCTTATTGGTATACCTATTTAAAGAAGTTAAATAGGGAGGATAAACTTATGTTTATTAACTTGTATTTAAATATAGTTAGTCACGTCCATAAAACAATTTAAAAAAATTCTTACAATATAATAATAGGTAATTTAATATAGTATCTAGGCAGGTACATCCGTATCGGATCAACAACCAAGAAAATCCGAAATGTAATAACCACGCCTAGTATACCAAGTATATGATAATAAGACGACGAACTTCGCAGTTTCCGTGCGGTGTTGATCGTGACCACTTCCCCATACGACCCTATCCCCGGCTCCACGCCACCCAATACTACATAGTTATTGTTCTGCGGGCGCAGTTTAATTTAATTTACATCAATAAATTATAATAATATTACGTAACCTACATTAAGTGGATACGTTTTCGGTCATAGGTATCCGTGATATACACAATACCTAGGTATATAATATATTATAGTATAATCGGTAATTGATGTCCGCCGACGGCCGAAAATCATTTATAATAACTGTTGTCCCAGGATATCGGTGTCCGGACGGTGGAGGCGTACTCGCTGACGGCCGATTCGTATATAGAGGCGGCCTCGCGGTTGCCCCGCGATCTGTACGTGGCGCACAGCCAGCACGTGAATATGACAAACAGCTGGAGCACGATGAACGCGACCAGCATCAGTGCGAACGCGTACGTGTTCCAGTATAAGGTGTTCTGGTCGCCTGTTGTGCTGGTGGAGGTGGAGGTGCCGCTGCTGCCGGAGAAGTTGATCTCGTGGCCAGGCTCACCCCGTTGGGCTTCGAATTTGAACTTGTCTTCGATGCGGATCTCCTGGAATACCACTTCGTCGGTTTGGTTGCCACCGCCAACGCTACGTCTGCGGCGCCGCCTGTCAAAATAAAGAACGGGATCAGTTTTAAATCCAGCGAAAAAACAAGGACTTAAAATAGAGTGCAGCGGCGTATTATTATATAGACAGTGGTGGCCTGTCTCTGTTTTATTTGGCTGACTAAAAATTAAAAGGGCCATAAGCATGATACGCATACATCGGTGGAGCTTAGTCCCATTCAATTTATTATTTTAACCCTTCAGAAAAAAATTGTATATTCATATTATACAACAATATTACAATAATATTATATCTACTTTATTATATTATTTGCCATCACCTATAGTTCCGCCTATAATCCTATACTTAGTATAGTTAAGTCTACGTATTTGATAATTGATTATAATTGTTTTTAAATAATTATTATTTAAAAACAAAAGAAAAAAAATTAGATGAGAGACTGTCTCTCAGACTCATAATAAATAACCACTTGATACCTTTCATAAAATATGTCTATATTGAAAAACGCAGTACCTATTACACTATATATCTATATTATGAAAATATTGTGAACTTTTGTGTACCTATTGTAAAATAAATACGGTAATTCCTACCTCGTACATATTAATGCATCTATATTATATTCACCATCATCTTAAAAACCAACGTTTAATTTTTAACCAATGAAGGACAGAAAATGAACTAAAGGGATTAGGTACTAGAGTAATTTTTAAAAGATTATTGTGGAGAAAAATATATTTTAATAATGACTGAACTCAGTTATAAATAAGATAGACAAACATACAGTTGTTGTACAACATTCAAATTTTTAAACAATGGTTAAAATATATATTGTATTAAAAATACAATATATGTATTAAAAAATACATTTTTACGGTAAATTGGTTTTGCGTAAAAATTACCACTTTTTCATATTCTTTTTAGTTTATCTTGACGGTTTCTATAACTACTTAGAATTTTCTATTTTGACCTCCCAAAAGTACCAAATAAATTCATTTTTCTATTATAAAAGATGCTGATCTCAAAAATCAGAGCATTTTTAACTTCAAAAATGTTGATGACAGACAGACATAACATAGGTAATTCAGTAATTGAAAATACAATATATTCTTCGCTCCACTCTGAATCTAAAACCTTAACTTTTTAATGACATTTTTTTTTAATAATAATTTAGGTATAATAAACTTTTGATATTGAAATATGATATTGTTTTCAAATTGTGACAAATGTATTATTCTCTCCTCCGAATATACAATAAGAAAATTAAAGAGAAACAAATATGAGATAGGAAGGTATGCATATATATATATGTGCACTATACATATACCTAATTTAAATAATATATAAGATTTAAATATGCATAGAAAATGTTCATTATGGCGTAGCAAAATGTACCAAATCCGAAGCAAAATATTGATGTTTGGTTTAAGATTGTAGCACTAAGTACTGGTGCCAACTTGACTCACATAATATTATGATCTAAGTTCTCCTAGGTACGATATGTATCTTGGTTTTGGTTGTCTGGGTATGTATATTATATTTGATATTGGTCACGGTTGTTACTTGTTTTACATGAAGACATGGAGATGGAGTTGGAATAAATGTTCAACTTAACGGTAACTTATGGTATCAATTTATCGATAACGCATGAATTGACTGATCTGAGAGTACAATATAGTTTCACACGATTACGCGAACAAGATAGAAGTGGAATAGCGCCTTTATAGTAAATATTAAATTTACGTAATTTTATCAAACTATTAAAGTAATAACTAATATTTACAACTGTCAACGGTATTGTAAGTGTTATTCGGGCTCGTTTGTCGAATACTATAACATAATAAATAATAGTATAGCATATTATTAAGTGTAATTATGTTGAGTGCCTAATAACGACGGTGGTGTCGTCAGTGTTTTCAATTATCGGCGTGAGATTATTTACTTTTATTATTTAAATTCGATAACTGTACCTACTGCAAGTTGTTGCATTACAATACGTCTTGTACCTAACTACAAATTACCGGATAACTCGCCTGGGAATATCCGTTGGAGAATTGGGAGTGAATTAAAATTTGAATAAGGCCGGCGCACAGTTGTATAAAATATTGCAATTTTAGCTGGCCAAATGTACCTACTATTTTTAAAAATTGAAAAATTATTGTTTTTTTATCAATAAATTATCTTTACAATAATATTCTGAGGCTGAATATAAAATTTCAAGTAAATTAATTAATACGCACTCGACTTATAGTCTATAGACTATAGGTTCGCATGAAATATAATACATTATTTCATTGATATTTTCAAACTTTCATAGGTACATTTTTATATTTAACTTTTCACTTAAAATAATAAAAATATTATTTTTCTTATATAGGTTATATTGTCCTAAATTTAATAGGTAATGAGAGATTATTTTTATTATTTTTATTTCTTAGTTAGTTTTTTTTACGCATTTGCTATAATATATTAGTTGTCACTTGTATTAATGGTTTTTGAACTTTTGAAGAATGATGCCTACTCAAATTTACGTAGTTTTACCAATTTTTCGATATGATATATCTTAAAATAAATTGATAGCTATTTAAAAATATAAAAAATGTTTTGCATTCAGGTTCAACGGTAATTTACAAAAATGGGTGATTTAAATAAATATCGAACAAGCCACGGTTTTTATATTATTTAATATTCTCACTTACAATTTTATTTTTTATTTATACATTTATCCTCAATGTAATAATGCAGACTGAAATTTTTTTATTATAATTAATTTTTTTTAGTTTTCGCTATATTTTTTATGTTGTCAGTTGTCAAAATATTAAGTGTATTAATAGTTTTTCTAACTTTTAAAGAATGATACTTAAATTTACGCAGTTTTACTAATATTGCTCTATATAATAGGTATATCTTATAAATGAAATTGATAGCTATTTAAAAATATAAACATTTTTGCATTCAGTTTCATCTGTAATATACAAAAATGGTTAATAATATAAAAACCGTGGTTTTTACAATAGTACGTAATATTTATTTAATGAAAACTATTTTTATAAATTACTGTTTATTACTTATTAGTTATTAGTTTCTTCAAAATTTAAAAAAACTACCTATTATAGGTAATACACGTACTATTTTGACAATATAATATAGCAATTAATACTAAAAAAAAAATTATTTTAGTAAAAAAATATAGTATGTCATTATTACATTTAGGACAATATTATAGTTTTAAGCGAGAAAATGAAATAATATAAAAACCATGGATTTTACAATAGCTAATAGGTAATAACTTAACTATGTTTTATTTATTTAAAAAAACCATTTTTGTCAATTAGTGTTTTGAAACTGAATGTCTGAATGTTTATATCATATATCATATATGTATATATTGAACAATTGGTAAATTTAAGTATCATTTTTCAAAAGTTAAAAACCATTAAAACACTTAATATTTCAACAACATAATAATATTATAGTACCTAAATACTAAAAAAAATTTAAAAAAACTAAAAAATAATCTGTCGTTATTACATTTAGAACAATATAATAACTGTATAAAAAATTAATTGCGTGAAGTTCCCCCCTCCACATTGCCATTTTGACATAAACTTCCAACAATATTTTGGAACTTAGTTTGGGAACAATGCGGGGGAGCAACTTCATACAACTTAAAAAAAAATATTTTTTATCGTTGTAAGTGAAAGAAAAAAATAATTTAAAAATGTATGAAAGTATGAAAATATCAATGAAATAATGACAGCTTTGTAAGTCGACTGTATATTAATTAAATTATTTTATATTCTATACTTAGCCTCAAAATATTGTAAAGATAATTTATTGATAAAAAAAATAACATATATTTAATTTTAAAAGTTTTTTTGGCCACCTAAACAATTGTTTTTTATACCACTCAGAAGAACTCAATATTTCAATGATAAATCATTGTAAACGATAAGAAGCGATTCTGAGTGGAGACGATCTGTCGTACTAATTATACCTAAATAATTCGAGATTTTAACGAATATCCTCAACATTTGAAATTCAAACGCTTACCTATAAAAATATTATTTTTAAAATGATTTTAGATAATTTTTAATTCCTGTAAGAAAAATGTGTAGAAACTTTTATTATATTAAACAAATAAATTTTTTAACTCACAAAAAAAATTGTAAGTACTAAAGGTCAAATAAAAACGAATTAAAATAATTCAAGTCTATAAATAAATAAACATTTCTAAAATTTTTTTGTAGTATAATAATGTGTAAAAGATATATTTATTTATGTAAATAATTATTTTTTAATTTTTCGTCACTATACGTTTATTCTTTATTGCATTACAACAATAAAACGAAATCTATTTTGTCGGTAATCGGTATTAATACTAAATATTCCCGTTTCTTATTTTTTTAAATTGTTAGTGCATGTATGTATTTTTACGATTTTAAGAGCATAAAAAAAATATAATAGAAGCACATATTTAATTTTTTTTTGTGATTTAATCCTGCCCATTATTATTATTATTATTATTATTGTTTTAAGTATTTTATATAGGCATACCTTCCGAAGGAATCGGCCCGACGGACCGCACCGTTGTGGCCAACCACGTTGCAGTTGATGGGCTCGCACTTTGGCAAACAGGGTGTGACCAGTGCCTTGAACTGGACGATGTCAGACGTGGGGAACTTGAACGCGTCAAATGGCGCCTCCAGTATCTTGACGGTGCCTCCGCCGCCTGTATCCACAGCCGATATCGGACCCATGATGGCTGGGTCCGTGGGACAACCGTCGCCGTCGATGAGCAGTATCTCGCTGGTGTCCACGCCGTCCAAGGCAATCAGTTCCCGGACGAATATCTCGTACGGCGAACGGTCGTCGAGTATGTGGAACCGGAGACTGAGTGGGTCACCCACCTGCGCGGCGTGTATGTCACCGCCCGCCCTGTTTGTGATCCTCATCATCACCGTGGGTGAAATGACGAACGCCGTCTCTTCCACACCATTGCCTCCGACTCCACCTCCACCGCCGCCGTTTTTGTCGGGCGAGTCCAACTCGGCCCCGTCGTCATCGGATTCTGTGGCAGGCGCCATCGCCAACTCGATGCCCTGGCCCACGCTCCGGTTCTGGAGGTCATACGAACACCGCACAGAAAGTCCGATGTCCTGGCCCGTGACGATCTGGTCGTGGTGCTACGACGTTAATAATGTAACAGTTAGTGATGCAAGTCCAGTAAATTTACCAATATAATACATTAATTTTACCGTTTTAAAAATCAAATCACCCCCTTAATCTGTGTTTTTTTACATATTTTCATAAGCTAATAATTATGATAATAACACAAATTTAGATTTTTATAAAAGAACAATGGCCGAAAACTATAAGTGGTAACACCAAATTTGTTCAATTGTAACAAATAAGCTGTATTTATTATTCCAGTTAAAATACATACATTTTGAATAGGTGGGTACCTAATTTAGGTAAGGAGGCACATACCTACTATTATTATTTTCTTTTTATAGTAATAAAAAATATTTTTATATAGTTTTTCTTTATAAACGAGGTACATTCAAAATCAATAAGTTGGCACACAAAAAAATATTTCTATAACCACCGTCCACTACTGATATATTTTGATTACTATAGATAGGTTTTTAACTGTTCCCGTTGCTAAAATTTGGCACCCGAGGCATTCGCTCTAATCAACCCGTCCCCCTAAATGCGCCACTGCACGTCTGCGTGTACCTGATTTTGAAGATATATGGGCAAATTTAAAGATTACTTAATTTTAAAAGAAGAAATAACAATTTAATCATTCATAGAAATATATAATTACTCAATATAATTACCGCAATAACTAATAAGTGTAAGTAAGTTATGATCATTTTAAAATGTACATTTTCAAAAAGGTCATATAACTCACTTAAGATAAATAATATCAATAAAAGCATACATATGGCTCTAGATACTAATCCGTATGTATTGTAATTTACTTATACATCATCTATAATAGTTGCAAGTTGGTAATATATATAATTAAATTTAACAAAGTATATTGGTGTACAAATTTAAAGGCAGATATTTATTATTTAAATGACAGTATATTATCGATAGTAGCTAGGAACCTGCAGGTACACTAAGTTAATTAACTCAAAAAATACTCGTTCAAACTTAGATTTAGATGCATAAAAATTGATAAAACTGCTTATTAATTTAAAAGAATGATTCTCATTTGAAAAAACAAATTTGTTCACATGACACTCCTTAAATGGTATACAATGTCTAAATAATTGAAATATGGTCCATAAATTTATATTTTACCTAAAATCTCTATTATCATAGGAAAAAGAGGTAAAAATAAGTTCGGCGAATCTGCACCATGCAGCAGTGTAATAACCGACTGCAGTTGACTATTACCACATTATAAGTATGATATCCTTACCTGTATAATAATTTCGGTGAAAAACTTTCCTGGTTGATCCTGCCGTACGTCGCAGTTTGGGCTGTGGTAGTCCAACCGGAGGTCGAAGTCCAGGGTGCTCTTCACGTCGTTGACGCAAGAACTCGGCCGATTCTTGGCATATACCTTGCCATCGAACAGCCGGTTAGTATGCACAGACGCGACCATGTCCGCGCCACGGCAGTCGATCTTCACGCTGAAGCACGACGACATCTGGTAAGTGGTGGCGCCGGCTACCGTCAGGTAAGGGCGATGGTCCAGCTGCTGCTGTGACAGGCTGGACGTGCTGTGGTGTGAGACGCGGCACACGTTCACACCCGTCTCGTTGTAGTCGAATGAACGGCACTGGAACTCCTTAGACGCCAGGCATATCTCCTTGCACCGGTCTGCGGTGGCTACGTTCTCGTAGATGGCGTCCACAGTCCTCAAAAGCTTGCCACCGACTTCCACAAAGTCACACATTTTTGGTTGCTCGACCACGCAGTTCGACTCCATGTAGTCCACGACGTCGGCCGATCGATTGCTGATCGGTGGGCGCCCGGAAACGGTGAACCGGTCCACGTCGTTCATGTAACAGTCACCGGTCTCCTTGTTGAAGTTGACGGACCTGCGAGCACGTCCGATTGGACATACGACAATGTCAGTCCCATTTCGTTTATACAATGACATATTGACATGCATATATTATAATATAAGTAGATTGTATAATAATATGTATAAATGCGTAGGCATTACCTATCTGCTATCCTATACCACATATTTGCGGAGTAAAATATTTGAATATTTAGGTAGTTATAGGTTTACTCTGAATACTTAAATGATAAAAGCGCATTCCCAAAGTATTCTGTGTACGTACAGGGTGCGTACCCCATGCAACAGTATTCCAAATATTTTTAAAATACGCATTAGTATTGATTTAATGTGAAAAAAATTAGTTCTCCTGCATTATAATATAATTCAATATAACTATAACGCGTTTCAATGTACTTACGTTTTCCCGGTTTGTACCTTATTGACTATTTGTATAGGTATTTAATATGCAAACTTTTTTTTGATCATAGATGTATATATCTAAATACTTTTGAAATACTAATTAAAAATATTGGAATAGTTTAAAATTTCAAACAAATATTAGGATAATATGCTATCAATTTAAAATAAAAACATATATTGCTATATAAAATGCACAAAATTGAGGAAATACTAATTTTTTAGCGTTCATCTTGTCGAATGCTAGATGTGTTGGTATTTTTACAAAAGGCGTAATTAATTTAAAATCAGCTATGCCACAAGAAGCTAATATGAGTTGATTCGGTATTTTTAATACAACATAAAATTTTCAAAATATTTTAACTTGTTTTGAGCTGTAATTTTTTCTATACACGTCAATAAAATTGTATTCTTTGGGTCAAAAAGCTTGAAAATTACATACAAGGCTCCTAATACATTGTCACAGCTTACAATGGAAATTGAAAAACATTAAAAAAATTTTATAAGCATTTAAAATTTGAATTTTGACAAAATACGTAAAAATCATGAAAATTATTAATTATTGTAATATCAAAATTATAAACTATTAAATTTTTATAACTAATGATAGAAAATTTAAATCAAAAGATTCTCATTAATAGTTCATACTGTAACCAATAAATCTAAAAAGTATATAAACATAGTTATTTTTTACAGACATTTTAAATTCAGATTTGGACGAAATTACCTACATATTAAAATCAAGAATAACGAGTTTAGTTATTTAGTATTAATTTAAATATACTTATTTAATTATAAATATACTCATATATACTTCGTGGATATATGAAACTTTTAGAGTATATTATTATATTTTATTCACATAATGACATTTTCAAATGTAATTTTTTTGGCAAAAATAAATTTAACCTACTGTAGTAGATACTAATCATTAATATTAAAATTAATTACTTAAATCACAATAATATCATAAAATACAATTATACTCAGTGGCGTCATTTGTGGGGGTGGGCTGGTTGGGAATTTGCCTCCCCCTTGTTATTAGCGATGTCACACGATTGCGCACTTTTTACCTTTTTATATTTGAGAAAACATAACACGATCGCATATTTTTGACTGTATGTATTACGTTATTACTTATTATTAATGTTGGGAAATTTTTTGAACTTAATATTTATGAACTTATAAAACTAACTTAATTTGTTTTTTTTTTTTTTGTTTGACAAGCAATCAATATTTCTTACTTGGTATACTTATTAAATTATTATTATTTTTATAATCATTAAGAGTAAATCTTATTTCTTTATTTTTGTAGACGAATACCGAAGGTTATTTATTTTTTTGATGCGTAAAAATTGTGATGTAATATAATATTATAAATATTTATTTTTGAGGGTATTACGTTATTATTAACGTTGAAAATTTTTTTGAATTTTATGAACTTAATTTATGATATAATTTGTTTTTAGATTCTGAGTGAAACGATGAATGTTTTAATTTTACAATGAGGTGTGTTTTTATTTTAGATTCTGATTGGAACGATGAATGTACCTATTGATTTTACAATGATGTGTGTTTTTTTTATTTTTTTATTTTTTATTTTTGTGTCTGTCATCACGGTTTGGGGCAGTAAAACTGCTTCAATTTTCTTTAACAGTATCTGGTTTGATGGGAAAGTGAATCTAGTTGGTGATTCGGGAGGTCAATATTTGAAATTTCCAATTAAGGAAAAACGGGAATTTTTACACAAAATCTGTTTTCGAGAAAATTGATTTTGGTTTTTGGTGTAACTTTAAAACATATGACCGTAGATACATGAAATTTTCACTAGTTGTTTATATTTCTATTTTCTATAAATGATTACATTTTCAAAATATTTTGATTTGTTTTGAACTATTTAGGGACATTTTTAGTTTCCAATATTATTAGTTTTTTTTCTATGAATGTCAATAAAACTTTATTTGTTGAGTAAAAATGCTTGAAAATTTAATACAAGGCTCCTACTATATTTTTACGGTGATATTTGAAAAATATTAAAATTCTTAGTCACAGTTTTTTTTTTTAATAGCATTTTAAGCTCAAAAATTTACAAAATATGTAAAAATCACGAAAATTAGCAAATTATTTTGGGTTATGAATTCGTAAAAATTTTTCTTTTTAAATCTAAAATTTGAAAATGTAATACAAGATTCCTCATAATATTATCTACCTTTATCAAACAAAAAATATCTACAATAAAGTCTAATTAAATTTTTATGAGCGTTTGAAATTCATATTTTTACAACATTTGATATTCGCTCGATTTCTCAAGTGACGATTTTCTTATTTTATTGTAATTAAAAACCAAATGACTGTAGATATTTGAAAATTTCACTGAATGTTAATATTTTCATTTTTTATACACCATAAAATTTTCAAAATATTTTGACTCTTTTTGAGCTGTTTACGGACATTCTCAGTTTTCAATTTTTTTAGTTTTTTTTTCTATAAATATCAATAAAATTTTGTTTGTTGGGTAAAAAAGTGTAAAAATTTAATGCAAGGCTCCTGATATATTGTTACAATAGCAGTTGAAAAATATTAAAAATACATTGCAACAATTTTTTTTTATAAGCATTTGAAGATCAAATTTTGATAAAATGTATCAAATTTTAATTTGAAAAATTATTTTGTAGTTAAAAATTTATAAAATGTTCAATTTTTGTATCTAAGAATTGAAAATTTAAAACAAGATTCCACGTAAGTAATTAATTCTGTTACCAAAAAATCTAAAAAATACATAAGCACAGTTTATTTTTATACTCATTCTATAAGTTAAAATTTGGTCGAAATTACATATTAAAAAACATAGAATAACTATTTTAGTTATTTTGTTATGATTGTATAATATTATTTGTGGGCACTTGAAACTTTTAAAGTATACTATTATATATTTATGATAGTATCACGGTTTTTTGTTGATGTATAATGCGTTATAAGTACCTAATGGATATTTTGATATGATTAATTCGGAATTTATTATAGGTACTTTCCTATTATAGGTCAATTTTTTTTTAATACCATAGATAAGTATATAATATATCTTATACCTAAACTGACATACCGTCTCCGCTCAGAATCGTTTTTCTTATACAATGATATTAT
>NC_042493.1:43309544-43310605 GCF_005508785.2 Acyrthosiphon pisum
TCTGTGTACACGATAAGTAGTCGAAATAATGCTACGATTTTCAACTTCAGTATCTTGTTCGATCAGAAAGTGAATATCGTTGGTGCATTGGGGAGGTCAAAATTTAAATTTCCCAGTAGTTTTCAAAAGCGCCGGGAAAAACAAAAAAAAATTAAGGAAAAACGGGAATTTTTACGCAAAATCTGTTTTCGAGAAAATCGATTTTGGTTTTTGGTGTAACTTTAAAAAAAATGACCATGGATGCATGAAATTTTGACTGAATGTTTACATTTCCATTTTCTATACACGATAAAATTTTCAAAATATTTTGACTTATTTTGAGCTCTTTACGGACATTGTCAGTTTTCATTTTTTTTTAGTTTTTTTTCTAAAAATATCAATAAAATTTTATTTGTTGGATAAATAAGCTTGAAAATTTAATAGAAGGCTCCTAGTATATTGTTTCAAAGGCAGATGAAAAATATTAAAAATCGTTAGTCACAGTTTTTTTTTATAAGCATTTAAAGTTCAAAAAATGACAAAATATGGAAAAATCACGAAAATTTGCAAATTATTTCGAGTTATAAATTCATAAAAATTTTTCTTTTTAAATCTAAGATTTTAAAATGTAATACAAGATTCCTTATAATATTATCTACCTTTATCAAACAAAAAATATCTATAAGAAAGTCTAATTAAATTTTTATGATCGTTTGAAATTCAAATTTTTACAACATTTCACTCGATTTCCCATGTGACGATTTTCTTATTTTATTGTAATTAAAAAACGAATGACTGTAGATATTTGAAAATTTCACTGAATGTTAATACTATAATTTTCTATATACCATAAAATTTTGAAAATATTTTGACTCTTTTTGAGCTGTTTACGGACATTCTCAGTTTTTAATTTTTTTAGTTTTTTTCTATAAATATCAATAAAAATTTTGTTTTTTTTGTAAAAAAGCGTGAACATTTAATGCAAGGCTCCTGATATATTGTTACAATAGTAGTTAGGAAAATATTAAAAATACATATGTTATGCATAATTTTTTTTTGTACGCATTTGAAGTTCGAATTTT
>NC_042493.1:43310655-43311696 GCF_005508785.2 Acyrthosiphon pisum
AATTCAAAAACCGAATAACCTGCAGATACATGAAAATTTTACGGAATGTTTATATTAGCATTTCCTATACACCATAAAATTTTGAAAATAATTTGATTCTTTTTGAGCTGTGTACAGACATGGTCAGTTTTCAATTTTTTTAGTTTTTTTTTCTATAAATATCAATAAAGTTTTATCTGTTGGGCCAAAAAGTGTATAAATTTAATACAAAGCTCGTGATATATTGTTACAATATCAGTTGAAAAATATTAAAAATACATAGGCACAATTTTTTTTTATAAGCATTTAAAGATCAAATTTGGACAAAATTTATCAAATTTTAATTTGAAAAATTATTTTGTAGTTAAAAATTTATAAAATGTTCAATTTTTGTATCTAAGAATTGAAAATTTAAAACAAAATTCCACGTAAGTAATTAATTCTGTTACCAAAAAATCTAAAAAATACATTTACACAGTTTATTTTTATAGTCATTTTAAGTACAAATTTGGACGAAATTACATATTAAAAACCTAGGATAACTATTTTAGTTATTTTGTTGTGATTGTATAATATTATTCGTGGGTACTTGAAACTTTTAAAGTATACTATTATATATCTATGATTTTACCACGGTTTTTTGTTGATGTATAACGCGTTATAACTTATAAGTACCTAATAGATATTATGATATGATTAATTTGGAATTTATTATAGGTACCTATTATAGGTCAATTTTTTTTTAATACCATAGATAAGTATATATTATATGTCTAATACAAGACTGATATACCGTCTCCGCTCAGAATCGTTTTTCTTATACAGTGATATTATATCATTGAATTCAAATTTAATACTGTCCATTATACAGTGACCCACTTCTAACCTACTGTACAGCAGAGCGACATCCACTTACCCACCTTTTTTTTATTAGTATTTAAAGTTCAAAAATTGACAAAATATGGAAAAATCACGAAAATTAGCAAATTATTTTGAGTTAAGAATTCGTAAAAATTTTTCTTTTAGAACTAAGATTTTAAAATGTAATACAAGATTCCTTAT
>NC_042493.1:43322109-43323747 GCF_005508785.2 Acyrthosiphon pisum
TTTTTTCATCTCCCCGTAAAAAGTGACTCAGAACACCCAACCATACATATTAGAATTTTTATGCTATACGGTGATCGAATGTACTGTAAGGCGGACTTTCCTCCTTGAATTTTTTTCATCTCCCCGTAAAAAGTGCCTCAGAACACCCAACCATACATATTAGAATTTTTAGCTATACGGTAATCGAATGTGCTGCAAGGGGGACTTTCCCCCTTGAACTTTTTTCATCTCCCCGTAAAAAGTGCCTCAGAACACCCAACCATACATATTAGAATTTTTAGCTATACGGTAATCGAATGTGCTGCAAGGGGGACTTTCCCCCTTGAACTTTTTTCATCTCCCCGTAAAAAGTGCCTCAGAACACCCAAATTACTACTACTTACAATATAATGTACATACAAGTTTATTTTTCATGGCATCTATTGCATTTAATGTATCCTTGGCAGAAAAGGGACATTTAATTTCCAAAATGGCAATGTCTTCTATGAGACCATCTAAACATTAAATGCAAATATTAACTCCTATAAATACTAAATACCTAATACTGTTAGGTATACATGTAAACTTATGTGTTAGCTTTTTCGAGATGAATTAATTATAATGGTACTAAATAGCAAAATATTAATTACCTGGACTCTCAGCTAAATATGGGATTATTGGATCTATTAGTAAACCGCACGTTTCAATTTTTTTATCAATATTTTTTCTATTTCCGTACGAGCTACCTATAGCTCCCGTATAGCCTCCATGTCATGCATAAACTTTTCGCCTGTGCTTCACTTGCATATAATAAATCATAAACCGTATTTTTACAACTGGTGGTACATCTCATTTTGCAAATTTGACCAAAACGAGAAGCAGTAAGTCGGATCCTACGCTCTTTAAACCACGTTTGACTATTGCTCTGATCCCGTGTATTAAATTCTATATCTGTTTGCAGTTTCTAATGACATAAGAAATTTTTTTTGATTTTTTAAAAAAATTTCTGGTAACAAATCATTGACCAACGGTTCCGCCAACCCATAATCTTCATCAGGTCCATTAACTGAATTACGAATATGATTTCTGCGTTCTGGAAATAGTCGTTTTCTTCTCGTGGTGTTAAAAAGTTTTCGACTATGATTCTTCAAATATTTTTCCCCAAATTTTCCTATAATATTTAAAATTTTATATTAAACTTATAAAATCGTTTTTAATATTAAATTCGATATTATAGATTCTCGGCGTATTGGTGGATGTATTGATTTTACGATGATATTTTTAGAATCTTTATAATTTTTGAAGTGAAACTTCTTATGTGAGGGGTATCGAAAAAAAAGAGAGTGACGGACGCACGGACGCTCGGGCGTCACGAAAACGGTACGATGTTTTGTTTATAAAGTTTTTGATATTATCCGTTTCAATATTTTGTAATCTCTTTGGAAACATATCATATGATATTATAAACAAACCAGTATAAACGTATAAACAATATTCCGTAGTCAAGTTGATAAGTTGATTAATCACGTATACTCGCGAGTCCGTGTTAATATCGTATATAATATTATTATACACTACGACTGCCCGTGCGGACTCGTTTTGTGCGTCGTCGTCGTCGTCGTCTCTGTACGAGGTATTACTATATTATTACGAGGTATT
>NC_042493.1:43323799-43325283 GCF_005508785.2 Acyrthosiphon pisum
TGAGTTTCAAATTAATAAAACAAATAGATAATTATTAACGTCAATGTTAATCGACTCAAGCCGATGCCTAAAACACCTGCAGAACGTAGACGAGACTATCGGGCACGTCTAAGAGCAGCTCGACAAGAAAATAAAAATCATGTATCTCGGCCTGCACCTAAAACATCTGCAGAACGTAATCGAGAATTCCGGGCACGACAAAAAGAACTTCAACGGCAAAATCCAGAAAATGATGAAATAACAAGTGGTCCAACATTACCTAGCTTAAATGGTAATTTAATAGTTATTACACGACTTTCTTAATCTCTATTATTATTTCAATAATATTTAATCATTATTTGAAATAAATTTTACTTATTATTGAAAATATTCAAAATAATATTTCATTATTATTCAAAATAAAGTCAAAATTTATTTGTAATACAAATTTTTCAGATACTCAACAACAAAATTCAGCAACGATGCAATGCATGGGTCCTGAATCTATTTTAAATGGTGATAATAATTGTACTGATGGACAATCTAATGAAATTCAACCCAACGTCAATGTTAATCGACTCAAGCCGATGCCTAAAACACCTGCAGAACGTAGTCGAGACTATCTGGCACGTCTAAGAGCAGCTCGACAAGAAAATAAAAATCATGTATCTCGGCCTGCACCTAAAACATCTGCAGAACGTAATCGAGAATTCCGGGCACGACAAAAAGAACTTCAACGGCAAAATCCAGAAAATGATGAAATAACAAGTGGTCCAACATTACCTAGCTTAAATGGTAATTTAATAGTTATTACACGACTTTATTAATCTCTATTATTATTTCAATAATATTTAATCATTATTTGAAATAAATTTTACTTATTATTGAAAATATTCAAACTAAGTCAACATTATTTTTAAAATTATTTTTCAGATACACAACAACAAAATTCAACAACTATACAATGGAGAAATCCTGATTCTCGTTCAATTCATAATGATGATAGCTCTGATGAAGAATCTAATAGAAATCAACCAAGGGTAATTGTTGTTAATGCTCAAGTCCATCAAGCAAGTTCACAAGCATCTATCGCATGTAATAATCAACTTCAGCCTACGTGTAAAACACCTGCATAACGTATTCGAGATTATCTGGTACGTCAAAGTGAAAGTGATAATGGTGAAACTGTCAATGCTTCACAACCGACATCACAACCTAAAACTGGAGCACAACGCATGCAGGAATATCGAAACAGACAAAGGCAGAGACAATTCAATGAAGATAGTGAAAAAACGAATAATGTTAATGCATATTTGAGTGAGAATGAGGGTGAGGACCGTGAGGCTTCCAGTGAGAGTGATGTGTCAATGAATAATGAAGATGATGATACTAGTGACGATGATCTTCTTCTGCCATACAGTGATTTCCGTCGTTTTCGTCAAGCACACAAATACTTTGAGGATAAATTTATAAATAATCCATTTGGCTATCCATGTTCTGTTTGT
>NC_042493.1:43325383-43326654 GCF_005508785.2 Acyrthosiphon pisum
GAGTTCAACCACCTATTGTTCTGTTTGATCACGAGTAATTGTGAAGAGTTCCTTGTGGTACCTATGTTCATAGTATACTAGTATCTTTGTACTAGGAATGAAGATTGAGGATATTTAAATTAAGTTGAGAATCGGGAAGTATAATTATTATGCTATAATAGTAAGTATTAATTATTTTAATTATTTAATAAGTTATTAAAATTGGCGGAAAGCTTGTCGATGTTGTCAGGCAATAATGTTGGCCAGCATGAAGGTAATTTGTATACGATTGGTTGTGTACTGCGCTTCCTTTCGTTTGTACAGCATCGAAGCTGTCATAAAAAATCATTAATTTTATTATTGTCTGTTAAACTAAAATTCGTAGGTACTCCAATAAAAATTACCGTATCTCCTTTGGACCAGTATGCGTAGCGTGCCTTGGCACGTCTAATAATAGTTTCATCCTCAAATGTTAACGGTTTAACGTTTTTCACAACCTGCCCAAAACTGGAATGCACGGGGCACCACCATTCAGTACACTAAATAAAATTGTAAGTATAAGCTAACTTTAAAAACAATTAAGATCCTAATAATTATTATTTTTTTTTTTAACTTAATACGTATAATGTTTGTATAGTAAATACTAATACATGTGATTCAAACAATTTACCTGTTGAACAAACTCGACGCATTTATCATGAAATGATTTTACCGGAATCAAAGGAGTATGGTGTATTGATGTAGTATCCACGCTTATATGTTCAGCTGGTACAACGGAAGCCGGTACTCTAATAGAAGCTGGTATTACATCAGATGCTATAGGATTGTTACAGACATTTTCTTTGAACTCCTTAATAATTCTATTTTCTAGTCGAGCCAATTTTGTGTCCAGTAACTTTTCCATAGTAACTAATGTAACCTTTTTTTAATTTTCCATTTTCTATATTAATATTAAGTATAATTATTTATTTTATAATAATTGTATATCAAATGTTTCTTACCAAAGTTGTTATTTTAAGCTTTAAATGTTCATTTTCCTGAAGTGTTACTTCATAAGAACTTTTTAAAGCCAGGTCACTTGTTTTTAAACTCTCCTACAAAGTTAAAAGAATTATTTTTGAACTCAGTATTTATTTATGTTTGAATAGATTTAGTTAAGTTAAATTAAGTTCAGTTAAGTTAAGTTAAGTTCAGTTTGTTACTATTAAAACACTTATTATTTAAAAAAGCATTAATGTTTTTGGAAATATTTTTTCTACAAGGTTTCAAGTTGTTACAAAACCACATTTTAA
>NC_042493.1:43326754-43330415 GCF_005508785.2 Acyrthosiphon pisum
TATATTTGGAATAATTTCCAATTTTTAATGATCTATAAAATGTTTACAAAAAAATAACAATTTTAGCATATAAAATCTAGTATAAAACACTTAGAATCAAGTATATAATTTATAATATAACAAATTAATATTGATTTTTAAATACTATAAAATATATAAAATATAATTAGGTAGTACAAAATAGTTACTATGTCAGTGTATTGATTAATACAGCTAATAAATGTCTTTGTTCTGATGTTAAATGAGGAGTAAAATCAGATTCAATTGTACCTAAACAAGTAGTTTCACCAAGTTGATATGCTTTAACCAAAGAACGAAGAAGACGGAACATTATGTCTGATATATAAGGAACTAAAATAATAAGAAAGTAAAATATTATGTTAAATATTTAATAACTATATAATATTAGTATAAAACTTACCCGGAGAATCAAAATTTCCATTAATCCACATGTATTTCTCCAATACTGAAGCTAAATCACTTGGCATTTTTTGGCGAGTGGGTTTCAGTATAAGCAGTAAGAATACTCGTGATATTTCGCATCTAAAATGTATAAAAAAATGTAGTTAAAATTTTAAATGAAAATTAAATTAAATATTTACCTGAATAAAATATCATTATAAATGCCAATGGTTTCATTGTTTATGCAAGAAATAGTATTTGCGATTTCTGTGAATGTTAAAAGTGCGCCTTCATAATCTTCTACAAAAAGTAACATTTGCGTTCATTACAACACAATACACCTATTACACCATATTTAAAATAATAAATACTCAAATTACGATTAAAAATATTTACCAGAAAGAATTTGAATGGAAGTTATTTGTTCAAGAATAGCCAATTTAAGTGTATGACTTTCATGTGGCACATCAATCATACTACTTCCAATAAAAGCCGCATCATCTAATTTACCTAAACATACAAGAGTTTCAGCTGTTTCAAGACGAATCGAAGTTTTCAAAATATTTTCAAACGAGTTCCCTTGCCAACTGTCCTCGGCATGTCGCATTTCACTTAGCCCAGCCTAAAGTATTAAAAATTCTATAAATAATTTAACTATTTAATTAGATAAGAACTTTAATCTCATGTGTAAATATCTTACTTGTAAATTTTCATTATAAGGAGATATTAAACCAGATGATTCAGTCTTCTTAAATTCTGAAAAAAACTGGCGGGCTGCTTTCTGATGAGCAAGAGCTTGTTCACAGTCGTGACCCATCGACTCTTCACATTTAGCCACAGCTTGCCAGCATAATGCAGCATAATCATGTTTATCATTCTTTTGACAAAAATTTGCTAGTTTAGCTAAAATATAAGACAAAAAATATTAAAAATGTTCCTTAATAGGTATTAAAATAATTAATGTAAGTTATCTTACCGAATTGGTCACTAGGCTCCAGTGTATTTAACTTTCTAAATAATTTTCTAAAAAATAAAAATGTGATTATTTAAAGAAACAAAATGGCAAAATATATTATAAATAAAACTGTAATATATTACTTTTTTGTTTTATTTAGTATTATCTTATAATGGTAAATAATCTCTTCGGGATTATTAAAACTGGCCATTTTATAAAACGAATAACTAGGTATATAATTATAATAGGTATATACAATTATCAACTATCAATGGATTTTTACGACAGTAATAATTGAGTTATTGACTATATATATTTTTTATAGTACCTATGTGTTGTACAACTTTTAAATAATATAATAGGTACCTATTACTTTAATACTTCATTGAGTAATTACAGATAGACAACATTACTGACAAATAGAGTGAGATACCTATATGCAGGCTACAAATAGTAATCAACTATCAAGTATTCAAGTAGATAACAATCAAAAAGCTTATAAGTTAACGTAAAAAGCACGGTTTAAGATATAAGATGGCAAAAAGTAAAACTGATAATATGTTATCATTTTGTTATCAAACTTGAAAATTATTTATTTGCAACCACGGACTACTACGGTGTAGTAGTCCCATAGATAATATAAGAATGGATAGGACATAAGAACTTATCACATGAAAATTTAATGATACTATTTTAAGGTTATATGGGGCGAATATTGATGTGATAATTGATAAATAATAATGAATATTAAATAACATAATTTTATTTTGTTAAAATATTATTTTCCAATTTCCATTTTCCAGGTACAGGTGGCAAAACAATCAAAATACAAACTGACAAATATCTAAATATAACTGACTATCATATTTATTCATTATTATTTAATAAAACAGTTTTGCACATAACCTCAAAAAGCCTCATATTGTCTTTCTCTCTTTACTTTCTCTCTTCCCCAAAAAAGCACACGGCCTCATATGGAACTGGTATAGGCATGTCCTATCCATTCTTATATTATCTATGAGTAGTCCGTGTTTGCAACCAAGGTGTATTGATAAGGTGTCGTCACTTGTTTGAAAACTTGATTGAAAATTTTACCACAGACAGTCGTCACCACCGGAAGCGCTGTATGTCCTAAAGAGGCCGAAAAACGAACGCTTTTGTACACCAAAGCCATAGAAAATTGAAAATATATTATGATCTAAGGAATAAAATTAAAAATTTTTCATTGTATAATTACTTTTTTGATCTAAATTATTTGTATGCATGTATTTAAATAATTTCTTTTTATCAAATACAGTCATTAATATTATTAAATAGTGTCATTTTTAAATTTCCTACCTATTCCAAAAAAATATATGAAAAATGTATGAGTTACCTATTGGTAATTCACTAAATTATCAATTATCATACATAATTATTTCAGAATGTTATAATTAACAAATAATAATTCATAATTACATGGACATGAAAAGGGAGGGCCGGAGGGGGCTTAGACCACTCTGAGCCATCTTAAGGCCACTCTAAGATAATATGTACATAATTTTAACACTACATATTTTAATATATAACCAAACTTTATTATAATATATTATACCTATAATTTATGAAATAAAAAATGTGCTATAAACAATTATTAAATATACTCAGACTCAAGGAATCTACAGGAAAAATTTTAGTAATTTAGTATTTATAATAGTAATGAGCTATCCAAAATTCAAATGCTTATATTTGTAATACCTTTTGTCCTTTTTATAAGCATTTATTACTTGGTTGTACTTATATAATATTATTATATTATATTAACAGATCCTGGGGATACCAAAATATATGCTAAATGCTTGATAGATTTATATGGTCATCATATATCAGTGCTTCTCAAGCTGGAGGCATGGCTATACTGGCATGGCTATTTTATTTAAACTATTTTCTTTAGGCTTTAAGAAAAAAGTATACTAAAAACATTAATTTACTATAATTTTAATAATTTATCTGTGTGAAATAGTAGGTACATGTAATTTTTGTATATAATTAAGAAAAAATAATTTATGATTTGATTAAGGGGCCTTGACAGTTTTACATTAAATTTAGGGGATCACACGACAAAAAAAAAATGAGAAGCACTGTCCTAGATTAAACTGTAGTATATCTAAATATTTATAAGATTTCAATTAGGTTGCAAATATCCCAAGAAGTGACTAAATTATACATCATAATATTTTATAATTGATGTCTACTTGATAAAAAATATTTAAAACAAAAATACAAATGTAAATTAAAATTATTAGATGCTAACTCCAAAAAAAT
>NC_042493.1:43330465-43369981 GCF_005508785.2 Acyrthosiphon pisum
ATCAATTTATCAATTATCAAATTAAAGAACACAATATTATAATATTATTTATGATTATCAGTGAATAGCTGTGGTGCATGCACAATTAATGATTGGCAAACTGAAGGCCATCTGGCCATAGTATTAATTAGGCCTAGGCCAATTGTGGACAACAAAATTACAGGGTGTGCGAGTGCACACCCTGCCCCTCCCCCAAATGGCGCCCCTGATCTATAGTGGACAACGACTAATGGCAATAGGAAAATGGGAATTTGGACAATTACCTGGGAGCTGGTTTATTTATACACATATAAGTGTTTGCTAATTTGATATTTATTTTGTTACAGTGCAATATATTTACAATAATCTTTGTGGGTTGGTATGACTTTTGTCTACTCAACTATTACAGTTTCATATATGCTAGTTAACACCCCCTGGAAGAACGAGTCGGCCCGGGTGCGTTCCGGTTGGACGCTTGCGCGCTTACAGTGCTCACGCTCACGCTCGTGTTTATGAACCGTTCCACTATCAAACAGACGCATATAATCGCCTTGCTCACGGTCCAGGTGGAACGCGTGTGAACCTGCTGTGAGAGGAGCGTCTAAACACAGGAATGCACCTTATGCACATTGCGCATGTGCGTAATTTATTCTCCACTATCATGTAATCATGTTGGGCTGTTATCAATATATTATCTTATCACTATAATATGATAATATAATCATGGGAATCAAATTATTCAACATTTAAACATGCTTTACATTTTTCTTGTGCTTCGACCACACTCGTAATTTCTTTTGATATTTGTATACTACCATAAATTGTATACTATTAAAAATGATTAACGGCATATCTTCACAAAATAATTCATTATACATACCAGATACATTTGAAAAGTTAATAATTTTCTAAACTGGTTGAGTCGACTTCGTCTTGCAAACATATTTTATTGTAGAAATATTATTGTAAGTATTACGTGTTATATAAATAATAAAATATAATATAATAATAACAATTAAAATTAAAATTAAATGTTTGTATAATAATAATTCACAGTTTGATATTTAATTTTAGTTCTTTAAACATGTTAAATCGTTAAATGTATTAAGTATAATAATAATTAAAAACAATAATCAAAAAACATCCTAAAATAGGAATGAATGTTCAGTTTCGTCAAAACTTAAAATATTATTTATGATAATAAATAATAATCTATAATAGTCAATAATTTTTCATCAAAAACATCTTAAATAATTTTACTTTTTAACATAGGAATGTTCAGTTTCGTTACAACTTAAAATATAATTTTTTTTTTGTAGTAGTATATTATTGAGATTTTCATTTTCAACTCTAGTTGGTTTTGATAAATCATTGAGTTTTTCCGGTTTTTTTTTTTTTGTAGAGAAGAATGTGTCTTGTGTTTTAAGTTTTTTATTAGGTGGTTCATTTATTGTCTTATTAAAATCTATAAGTGTCTCGTCATTATTTGATGTTGCATCAATGAATGCTTCAATAGAATTTAATTTTTTTAATGCTTCTTGAAGATGTTCATTATTTTTAATATTGTTTATCTTATTAGCTAGGCTAATAGCCTTTTCTTTAAATTGTTCTTGCATTTTAATTGTTTTTTTATTCTCCAATGTCTTAATATGAACTTGTATTTCATTGTCGTTTCGATTGTTTACAGTTGCATCAAAATTGGAACTTTCTGTATCTACTGTTGACAAAGTAGTTATATCTTAAGCATTTTCTGTTGACATTGTCTTCAAAGCAACAAAATGTATGTGCTTACATATCATAGACTTGATTTGGTAATCAGGACAAGAACATTGAAATGTGTGAATACACAACTTACAAATAGAACATATCATTGGACAACATACATCATCATTATTTTTTTTAATTTAATAAAACTGGCTCGGTGTATATTCACTTTCAACACTCCAGTTATTAATACTATCCTGATTAATTGTAAGGTCAAGTAATGTACTTTTATTGTGTCTTTTTTTTATCTCTTGTATCCTTGTTGTTGTTTTTCCCTTAGTTAATTTAATTATTCTTTCAACTTTTTTATCGCGGGTATATCTTCTAATAGTTGTTATACTTTTATCTAACCGCCCAACTTTGCATCCGTTTAAATAGTGATATTTTATTGTTTTGTGCATAGATTCTAGATGCATATTACAATTTACACCTAGACCTTTCCGATGACAATACGCCCACAAACTAACTCTATTTCCATACATGCGATCAAAATATATACCAAAGTCTTTAGTGTCTGGATCATTCATTAGCTCCTGGTTAAATTCTTTTAAAGCATTATTGAATTCATTTTCATCACACATTGACTGAAGAACTTTTAGTGATTTATATATAGTCCCTTGTTTTTCCTTGCGTGTCGGTCCAGTTATTTTGCAAATGTTTTGTCTCCAAGCTCTATCTACATGCCATGAACATAATAAACGATGGGGAACTGAGCCCATTGTATTTTCCCAAGCCGAATAAAACGTCTCAACTATATCAGTCATAAAAGTATCTGGATTAATTATACCTACTTTATCTTTTATAGTTGAAAACATAACTGTGTAGATTTTTGTGTCCTTTAAATTTGTGAACATGAAACAACATGGAAATCCAGAACCAAAATCATCAACCACTAATAATGTAACCAATTCAAAATCATAAGCATTAAGACCATGTGTACCATCAATACATACTATTTTTCCATTTCCAAATTGTTTTAACATATGCATCTGACTTGGGTCCATTAATATAATACAGAAGTCTTTTAAGTCCAATATGTTGTTTACATCTACTTCACCTATTATAATAAGTTAAAAAACTACTTTAATATTGTTTTCTTAAGTAGGGTTAATATATATAATTTTTATAATTAAAAATATATAAATACATAAATTATATAGTATGTATTAAAAATTTAAATAGTTAAATAAATTATTGTTTTATTATTCACCTTGTTTTTTGTAATATATTACTGGATTATTTTCCCCTTCTTGTTTCATCTGTTCTACCCAAATATCAACACTTGTGGCATCATTTTTGTGTAATTGACCATCCTGCATGGTGATATTGTACTTTTGTTTGATATTGTGCAAATCGGCTCGTGTAATTAGATCTTCTCTTTTTAAATTACTCCCTATATTGCCTCTAAAATCATCCAATATTCTTTCCATCGTCACCCCTTGTGATAATTTAGCCGCTATTTCATGCTTTTTTGTAATTGGTAAACTGATATGTTGAAGTTCACTTTCTTGGTGGCCATAGTGATATTTATAAAATATTACATCACAACTACTTTTATTTAAATGTTCAAATAATATTATGTGACTTGTACAGTTGATATTAATTTTTTTACTTCCTTGTGATTTTATTGATCTTTTAAAACTATCAATTTCTTTATGAACTCCTGTTCGACCACACTCATAATAACTTCTATGACCATCTTTTGACTTTTTTTTCCCCGTTTGAAGAACATACTCACATTTGTTGTTTGATTCATATTCTTTTAACCAGTTGTTAAATTCTAGATTTTAATGAATTGCATATTATTAAAAACTATTAATAACATATTTTTACTCAATAAATCACTATACATACCAGATACATTTAAAAAGTTAATAATTTCTTTTTCAATACACGTTCCATGATGATCATTTATTAATAATAATACTTATTTATTAATAATACTTTTTTAGAAAATGTTAGATTAGGACAAGAAATGCATTTAGACAATTTTCGTTTTACTTCGTTTGTTACATCATGTTTATTTTTCAAATGTCTTGTTAGAGTAAACTTGGTAGAAAATTGACTTTTGCAAATATCACAGTTAAATTCCATTTTTTATTGTATTTAAAATAATTAAAAGCAAATATTATGTTTCAACAAAAAAAAAACACAATATGAAAATGTACATCACACTGTATATCTGTCATTATCAGCAATAACTATAAATGCTGAGATGGCTTTTAATAATGTTTATTTATATCTACATTTTACCCAATTACCTATTTTAACAGTTCATAAACCAGACTTTATCAAAATTTATTACCAAAAGGCTATTTATTAAATGTCTTATTGAGTATTAACAATACAATTCACAGATATCTTAAACACAAAAATTCAATATTATCTATATACCAATATAAATGACATGATCTTAATAGTAAATACTTAATAAAGTAAACTAAATAAAGTATAGGTAACCATAATTCAAATTGTTGAGCTGTTGGATTTCATATTAAGAGGACAACACACAGGAATTTGTTGATATTTTTATAAAATCCATTGAGAAAGAAACTTGGCAGTGAGCATAACAATTAAATGACAAACTGTAAATAATAATAACACTTTAATTATTATTATTATATTATATTATTTATTCAACACGTAATACTTACAATTGCCAATTGATGTTTTTTAGAATCTTAGCAGTGAGCATAACAATTAAATGACAAACTGTAAATTATTATAGCACTTTAATTATTATAATTATATTATATTTTATTATTTATATAACACGTAATACTTACAATAGTATTTCTACAATAAAATATGTTTGCAAGACGAAGTCGACTCAACCAGTTTAGAAAATTATTAACTTTTCAAATGTATCTGGTATGTACCTATAATGAATTATTTTGTGAAGATATGCCGTTAATCATTTTTAATAGTATACAATTTATGGTAGTATACAAATATCAAAAGAAATTACGAGTGTGGTCGAAGCACAAGAAAAATGTAAAGCATGTTTAAATTTTGAATAATTTGATTCCCATGATTATATTATCATATTATAGTGATAAGATAATATATTGATAACAGCCCAACATGATTACATGATAGTGGAGAATAAATTACGCGCATGCGCAATGTGCATAAGGTGCATTCCTGTGTTTAGACGCTCCTGCTGTGAGCGCTTAGCACTTGTTAGTGATATCAAAAATGAAATTGATAACAAGATAAATAATTTTTTTTTTGTTCTTGTGAATGATTGTTTGATCATTCAGTTTTACTAATTAATTTCAAATTTGCCAACATTTTTTTACTTATTCTATTAGTGTTTTTATAATGGATAATTTTAATGAGCGTGATTTAGTTATCAACAATGCTGTGATATTGTATTTTCCTCTTCGTCTGATGACAGTGAAGATGACGGCAATGAATATGAATATGTTGTACATTGTTTAAAAAGTATAGAAACTAAAACTGCAATACCTAGGCTGCAAAATTATGTTGACCGTACCACAATTCAATGATGGCCAATTCAAAGCTCATTTCAGGTTAGAAGGTTTTAATAATAAAATACATTCGCCAAAGAGTTGACTACTTTTAGCAGGTAAGAGTAGATATAAATAAATTTAACAAACACTATTTTATAGGATGCTTCCAACCACATTCGAATTTGTATTGACTCTAGTTGCTCCAAAGTTAAATAGAACAAAGCCAGGTTACAAATCTGTTTCACCAAATAAACAATTTTTAATTGCAATTTGGAAAATGGCTGCTCCGGACTCTTACAGGTATTTCTGGTATACATACTTAATATTATTGTTACATGCAAAGCTACTGTTGTGTGTATTATATTATTATAATTAGCTATATCTATTTTATTATATCTAAAAATTATTTAGATCAATTTGTGAAAAATTTGATGTGGGGTGGGCAACTGCATTAAGATGTATCAGAAGAGTCATAGTTGCCTTGGAAATTTTGGCACCAGCTTTCATAACTTGGCCAAACGAGGAAAAATCTGAGGAAATTAAAAATGGATATTTTTCTACCAGCACTTTTCCAAATGTGCTTGGTGCAATTGATGGGACACATATTAACATTCCTGCACCTCATGACCATCAAGAAGCTTAATATGTTAATAGAAAAGGATACCATTCAATTCAATTACAAGTATGTTTAAATTTTCATTTTACATTTTAAGTATTATTCGGTATTAATTCACTGATTTTTCACAGGCCGTGTTTGATAATAAATGTTGTTTTATTCATTGCTATGCTAGAAATGTTGGTTCAGTACACGACCAACGGGTTTTCAGGTTATCTGAACTGAAAAATTACCTTGATGACCCAACTAACTTTCCTAGTAACACTCATTTGATTGGTGATGCCGCTTATACATTACATGAACATTTACTAGTACCATACCGTGACAATGGGCACTTAACTCAAAAGCAAAAGAACTTTAACTTTTGTCATTCCTCTGCCAGGATGGCAATTGAACGTTCTTTTGGTTTCCTTAAAGGGCGGTTTCGAAGTCTTCTGACAACCTTAGATATGAAACGTGTCGATCCAATCCCCAAGTATATTATTGCATGCTGTGTTTTACATAATATATGTTTATTTAAAGATGATGAGTTTCCTGATCTACACGAAACACCACCTGTAGATGATAATGTACAAGCTCGTGAAGAGTTGGTTGAAATTAATCGTCAAGGAGCAATTAAGAGGGATAATATTTGTGATCAACTACCTCTTCGACATATTTAGACATATATACATATGCATATATATATATAGGTATTTACAAATGTTAAAGAATTCAAAATATTTCTAGTGTACCCATTATTAACATTGAATTAAAAAAACTGTATATATTATATTGTTTTGATAAAAAAAATATTAATTACCTAAATGAAAAACCGAATATATATTATTTTCAACAACAAAACCTTGTCCTTGCATCATTAATCTGTTAATGAATAAACTATAGTCTATAATAGTACAACTGTTGTTGATTTATTCTAAATTTTTGTAGAATTTTAATTCTTAAATGTTTCAGTGAGATTATTTAGAAGTAATAAAAGTACCTATAGTTATTTTAGCTATAATATAAATTAAGAGACTTGAATTAATAGCTGGTGAAATACGCAATATATATTATAGATATATAATAGGTACATGACTTTGGAGAGTCCAATAATCCCGGAGACTAGTAAATACATCACCTCCAAAGTAGGAAAATAAATATATTATAATATAATATAGGTGTATTTATTATATATTGCAACAAATGTAAATGTGGATGATAGTCAAGGGTTCGAACCCCGTTGGATGAGAATAAAACTCAATAAATTTTTTCTAAAGAACTACAATATTTTTAAAACTGCTTGTTGTTAATTCACCACTCCGATCGACTGCTATTGATATCACATAAAAGTTATTTTGAACACAATAAAATATTTTTAAATTTGTATACTAAATGTTATTTTGACAATAAGTGGAATTAGAATAATCTATAATTGGTTATATAATGGTAAAACAGTTATTTATGTTAAATTAACTCCAAAATAATTAAAAATTACTACCTTTAAAAGAACTTATTTTTACTTATAGGTCTGATGTGGTATCAACACCAAGCTTCTAGTGAATGAAAACCTACACGCAGTCTTAGTTATTTTAACACCAATTCGTGCTAAATTAAATAATTGTTTCTATCTGTGTAGGTACTTACTAATTAATTTATCAATATTATAAAAAGTTTAATCATATGAAGTGTTGTGTTATTAATTTATTGACTTACTTATTAATATTATTGCAGGTAAGAACCACAAGGTACTATATTTTTAAGTCCATTTGCGTCCTTGTCACTTTTTGCCTATATATAATTTTAATCATATTATAATATACAACCTACGATAATGACATTTTAGGCTTCGCAATTTTAATAAAGACACCAACTATGTTCATTTTCCTATTGACTAAGATACTGAAGTTGAAAATCTATCATTATTTCAACAACTTATATTGTACACAGAAAAAAAAATATAAAATTAATAATAAAAAACACAGATCATTGTAAAACGAATAGGTGCTTATTTTGATAAGTATGTAAAATAAGTGTATTTAAGTAATTCAAAAGTATTTGTATACTTTAGCTTAAGTACTATTCGATTGGTGTAACCTGTGGCTACATCTAAGTGACCGACACTTTCTGGAAGTCCAAAGTTTGGAAATTATGTGGTAAAAATAGGATAAATAAGTTAAATCATCAGTTTTTTTTCCCAAGGTATTGCCTTTGGTTATTAACAACAAAATAATAAATAATTTATATAATATCTACAAGTACTTAACAGATAATAATCCTCAGTCACATATCAAATTATATCCAATCTTAGGTTTGGGAACGTGGCAGGTAATATATTTTATTTACAAATAAATAGGGATTTTAATTACTGATTTTTAGTCTCTAAGGGCCAGTTGCACCGTCTACGGTTTAACTTCGATTAAGCTTAATCACCTGATAACAGATATTTAACCGGGCAAATTCGGCCGATTAAACTCCGGTTAACTTTAAACTTTTAAACTTTAACTGCCCTAAGACATTAACAAGCCTAGCTAAAAGATTAATAGCCTCCCGTTTCTGTTCCATTTTCTCTTTATGCCTATTTTCTTTGTTTTCTTCGGATACTTTCCTATTTTCCTCAATCGCTAATAGCACTTTGTCTACCGAAGATGAATAGTTGGATTTTTTTTTCGGAAGTTCACGATGAGGACTTATATCAGAAGCGAGAGAATTGTCCACTTCAGGTTGGTCCCTTTTCCCCGTTGATGAAACAGTTGCTATGGGGATAATGTAGGGTTTCACCCCTAACAAGCCATCCATAATTTCAAAATATGGCCAAGTTCTGGGGCCATTTCCAGACTTACCGTTATGGTCCTTGATTGAATTGTAAGTCCTCTTCAGACCTCCAAATTTTGACTGGCATTGAGGACCAGTTACACTGTATGTATTCTTCACCAACTCATCTGCTATTGATTGCCAAATCTTCTTTTGTGAAATCCACCCTGAAAAAAGTTGTCTGCCGTTTTCCTGTATTCCTCAATCAGTAGTAATATGGCAGCATGAGGCCATTTAAATAAATTTGCATCATCCTGTTGCTGTTGTTCTATCTGCTGCTGTTGCAGTTGTTCTGTATGCTACTGTTGCAGTTGTTCAGTCTGCTGCTTTTGCAGTTGTTCTGTCTGCTGCTGCTTACATTTATTTAACATTTGAGCAGCAAATGCCATATCTGAACAAAAAAATAATCGAAAAATATATACCTAATAATAATTAAATCCAAATTTAGTTTACTCTTAATACATGAATTCATCCGACTTGCCTTATCACTCGTCACATTTATCACGTATTTATCTCCATCCACCCCACCCATTATTGTGACAGCTACCGACATATTTAATTATTTAAATTTTATATAAATTGAACTTAGATTTATATAATATTTTTAATAATATTTAATATTATATTATTTTAAATTTGTATTTATCCAATTAACTGACAAACTGATAACTGATAAGATATCCCAAACGCTTACGCTGCACTACCTATTTCGTATGAGCGTCCGTGAGCGCCGAACGATGACGTAGAGCTCAGATCTTGTGACGTCACGGTTGTAGTCTGAACACTTATAAATGCCAAGTGGAACTCACTGGGAGCGCTCATGAGCGTTGAAGCGTACAAAGCCTCCAACCGGAACGCACCCATAAGCATACCATACATTGCTAGAGACCCATAGCCAAATCGCGAGCTCTGATTGGTTGTATTTAACTGTTGATTTTCAAATTAACAATTCAAATTAAGATTGTTTATATATTTTAAGATTTTGTATAATATTAATATTTAATATTAGCACTACTTAATGTGGTATGTATTTAATACATCCTTGTAAATTATTATGCTAGTAATTGTATCACTAATATATACAACTTACAACTTACAACAATATATATAACTTATTTATTAGTAATTCAAGTTAATGTACTTATGTTTTTAAATATATCTCAACACAGTTATTAACTTATCATAAAAATGAAATAGTACAAGCTACTTGTGAGAATGCTATTCAGTATTTATTGAGCACCAAGATAATTTCTATTAAAAACATTCAGTTAAAATTTTACCCAAGACTCCATAACTAAGATATAATATACTGTAAGTAAACAAAATTGAAAACATATTAAAAATATAACAAATACTTCCATAAAGTAGTTTGAAAGTATCTTTAAATACAAAAATTAGCAAAATATAGGTTTCCCAGTCATTCAAAAATTGAGGTAATTTAAAATATAAAAATATTATGATAAAAAAAAAAAAAATAAAAAACAATTATAAATACAAATAATAATAATAATAATAGTACAAATTTCCTTAATATAATTACAACTATACAAATAATAATTAAGATAATTCAAAAATGAAAGTAAGTTATAACATACATATATAAACATAGTAATTATAATGATCCATGGCTCTTAGCATTTGGCTGATTTGAATTTTTTATTAAGTACTATTTTTTTTTCTTTTTTTTGAAGGATTTTCACATTTTGGAGGTCTTTCTCTTAATAAACGTTTGCTTCCCCTAATTACACCTTTTTTTTTTTTTTTTTTACATAGTATCGACATCTGGGGTGGTACTGACCTCTCGATCATTTCACCCCCAGATGCCATCATTTATTAAACAAAATAATACAACTTTTGGTGGTCGCTCGCAGAGACAATACCCCTGGTTGCGACCTCACAGGTTAATTAACAATAACGAGGGGCTCTATCCCCTCAGTTTTTGCCTTCGGCATACAATTTAAACTTAACTAGGTTGGAGGTTCTGGAGCAGCTTGTCTTCTCCTCTCCTCTGTTTCTTTGCGGCTCATGATGTTGTGGACCAGTTCGTTGACTATGTCCCAATTTCGTTTTGAAGACAACATTGTTGAAACTAGGTTCCCGGGTGTCAGTGTGGTCTCTTAGTGAGTCTCAGCAATATTTCTAAGCGCGTGCCATGCATCGCATATAAACATGGTGTGATGAGCATCGTCTGTTTGGTCGCCGCAGTACCAGCATTCCGCGCTTGCTAGTTTTGCGTATTTATTTAAGTACTTTCCGAAACATCCATGGTTGCTGATTATTTGTGTGAGGTGATAGCTTATCTCCCCGTGTTTCCTTTGGACCCATGGTCTTATGTCTCTGATTAGTGTGTGGGTCCATCTGCCTTTTTTGCTTTCGTCCCATCTCCGCTGCCAGGTGGACATAGGATCTTCTGTCGTCCGTCCGTTTCCTGGTTCCCTTCGGTCGTTGTATCTGTCGCTTCTATCCTTTGCCGTGATGTCAAGCGGGGCGACGCCTGATATCACGGCTATTGCGTCTCCGGAAACAGTGCGGTACGCTGATGCTGTTCTCAGGCATATTCGCCTTTGAACCTTCTTCATTTCATCCCATCCTGATGCGCTCATGTCGTACGCCCACATGGGTGCTCCGTATAGGAGAATTGCGTGCACGACGTTGCTGTACAATATCCTCTTCCTCCACTTCGCAGCGCTGATGTTTGGCAGAATCCTTGACAGGTTTTGCGACACCTTCCTGGCTTTCTCTGAGGTCTCCTTCGCGTGGTGGCTAAACGACCACTTGCTGTCTAGCTGTATTCCGAGGTATTTGATTTGGTTTTTTGTTTCCACCTTGTGGCCACTTATGGTGATGTTCATGTCGTTATGTGTCCTTGTCTTGGTGATGATCATGGCCTCGCACTTGTGTAGTGAGAGTTCCAGACCTGTTTCGGTTAGCCATTGGTGTACCTTTTCAGCGGCCGTGTTTAGCATTTGCTCAAGGGCGATGTTATCTTTGGCCGTTGCGACTAGGGCAACGTCGTCTGCGAAGGCAAGAAATGTGACGTTCGTCGGGAGACGAGTTTTGAGTAGGCTGTCGTACATTATGTTCCAAAGGGTTGGCCCGAGGACTGAGCCCTGTGGAACGCCGCTAGACACGTCAATCTCGGTTACTCCGCTTGCTTCGACTATGATGACGCGATTTTCTAGGTAGCTGCTTATGATCCTCTGTAGGTACGTTGGGACTTCTTTATCTCTCATTGCGTTCAGTATTGCTGACCACGAAGCTGAATTAAAAGCATTCTTGATGTCCATTGCTAGGATGCCGACTTTCTTGTTGCTTGACATCACGATGGATTTCAGCGAGTTTAATGCGTCAATAGTAGATTTGCCTTTTCTAAAGCCGAATTGCCTGTCATCGAGGCCACCTGCTTCGTCGAGGTAGCACCTTAGGCGGTTGTCGATGACCTTCTCAAATAACTTGCCTAGGCAGTCTAGTAGGCACAGCGGTCTGTAAGAGGATGGCTCGTCGAGTGGCTTGTCTCCTTTCCTCAGTAGTACGAGTCTTGCCCGTTTCCATCGTCTTGGGAAGACTCCTTCGGTGAGGTATTTGTTGTATACTGTTTCTAGAACCTTGGGTTTGAGGACTACGATGATTTTCACCGCTTCATTTGGGATGGCATCGGGACCCGGTGCTATGTTGTTTTTTAAGCTGCTAGCTGCGATTTTCAGTTCTTTGGTGTCGATGTTCTGCATGTTTTCGTCGGAGGGAGTGAGTGGCCATGCGTACCTGTCTCTAATGGGGTGTTGCGGGAACAGACCATTAACAATGTTTTGTATGCGACCAGGAGTGTCCAGCTCTGGAATGGGCGGAGGCCTTGGCAGCTTTCCCATAATTATTTTGTACGGCAGACCCCATGGGTTGTGCTCGACATCGTCGCACAGTTTTTTCCAGGCTTCGTCCTTCGCTTTCCTTATGGCGTACACTAGTTTCGTTTTTGCTGATTTTGCGTCGTTTGCTTCGGCAGTGCTCGCTTCTGCACCCAATCTTTTTCTTTTCCTTTGATGAATCCTACGGAGGTGATTAGCTTCTCTTCTCAGACTCGATATTTTTGGTGTCCACCAGTGTACGGATTTCCTTTGTTTTCTGCTGTTTGGGGTTTTGGCGTTTTGGCACTCGTGTATGTTATCTACTAGAGTGTTAGCGCTTTGTTCGGCGTCGGTGTGCTCTGAAGCCTGGGTCAGCTTGTCCGATAGTAGGACTGCCTTTAGTTTGTTTAGGTCTATTCTTGGATGTTTTTGGGTGATTCCACCATTTTTGTTGTTTTCGAGGCTTAGCTCGAATTCAATGTAGAAATGGTCACTTAGTGATACGTCGTCTAGCACTTTCCAGTTCCGTATTCTCTGTGCCAGTGCGGGCGATGCTATGGTGAGGTCGATTATGGAGCCTTTGTGAAACGTGCTTTTCTTCCCTTTGTTGCATGTAACGAGGCCGATGGAGTTGATAAGGTCTACTAGAGCTTCCCCTCTTCTGTCATTTGTGGGTGACCCCCAGTCCGAGTGCTTGGCATTAAAATCCCCTGCAATTAGTACCTCCGTGGTTTCGCTTCTTATGCTTGATTCGAGATTTGTTAGGAAGTCCAGGTATTCTTTGAAGGTGGAGTTGGGGGACCAGTTGCATGAGTATAGCCTGATGCTTTGTGAGGTGATCCATCTGAAGCCAGCTTCAGCGAGTCCTTCATTTTCTAGTCTGGTCTTTTTGGTGTTGATGATTGCTGCGTCGCCGGAATTGTCCATGTACCAACTTGGCCCTTCACTTCTGTTTGGTTCACAGACAAATGCAAAGTCTGCCGATTTCTCTGCTGCCACTTGGCTCAGCAGAGCCTGAGCCGCTTTGCAGCGGTTCAGGTTAATCTGAATGTATTTAGGCATCTTGTTTGTTGTTTGAGGTGCCGCTACTCTTGGCTGGCACCTTACGCTCCGATTGTTTTATTGTCTTATTGCGCATCGAGGCTTTTCTGTAGGCTGCGCACTTAGCGCTGCCCGGGTAGTGGTCGGTTGTCTCTCCTAGGTCCGAGCACGCTGCGCAGATTGGGGAGGCGGTTGCTGTCCAGCGCCTTGTGCCCCGTCCCTGTACATAGCACGCAATTTTCAGAGCGATCAGGTCCTTGGCACTCATGTCTGGTGTGTCCGTAACCGAGGCATCTGTAGCACTTTGTGGTTCTTGATTTAAGTCTAACTCTGGCACTCATCCACCCCACTTTGATGCGGCCTTGAGTTATCAGAGCGGTGGCATCCGCGCTCTTTAATTTTACCGTAGCTCTGTGTACTCCCCTGAAAGACTGCCGGATACTCTTAACTTGGATGGATTGGTCCTTCTCAGCTGGGCCTAGGGCCTTTCGGGTGCAGGTCTCTAGTTCTGCTTCTGTTGTTGCACAGTCCAAGTCTAGAACTTCCACTTCTTCGTATTTGATCAGCCCCCTTACTGTTGCATTTTCGCCGAGCTGCTTTTTTAGTGCGTCTTCCAGTTCTAGTCTTTTCGAGTCCTTGGGATGTAGCCGGATGATTAGCTCCCCGTTTTTGCTCTCTATGATAGAGGATACTTGGGCTCCGATTGCTTCGATATCTACGCCTTGTTTGATCCTTTTTAGAACTTCTGTTGGGGATTCACCCTTTGCCGGTTTCACTGCAATCGCGTCAGCGAGTGTCGGGTTCAATCGTCTTCTGTTTATCAGTGTTGATTGTTCGTCAGTGCCTTTTTCCTTGTCCCGAGTACCGCAGGCCCGTTCAGGGTTGTCAGGGTTAGCCTTATGTCTTCTACTATTTTCCAGTCGTTGCCTGAGGAGGTTTCGTTGACCGGGCTGAGGTTTAAGGCGTTTGGTTTTTCCTGTGGGTTACGCTTTGTTTGTTGTGCGTACGTGGGCGTCGGATTTGGTCGGCTGCTTTTTAGTATGTCGATATCCGCTTGTTGCTTTTCGACTGTCGTTTTCAGTTCTTGGCATATTTTCAGTATGGCGCACAGTGGTCGGAAATACAAATTTAGGCGGACAAAATTATTTTATTTACAATATGTGTTCTTAATGTTATTCTTTTTTAATTTTAATTATTGTAAAATTTCAAATATGATGAAAACGTACTAAAATGAAAGAAAATGTATTTTTATTTTTACAGTTAACAGACCATATAGTTTTATAATTTTGGTTTTCTGAATATTCTACAATATTTCATTCGGAATCATCGTCTTTGTCACTGTCACTGTCAGAGTCACTATTTTTGTCTACCTCAACAATTAGTAGTGCCCTTATATCTTCATCTAGTGATTTTAAGTTAATTTTTAATGTTTTTTTTAAACTTGAAATGTAGGGATCTGATGATACAAGTAGCATATGACCTAAATCCTCATTTTGTAAGATTCTATTTATTTTTCTTGTACTATTTTGTCTTATGTTCCTGAAATCTTTATTTCGGGCCTCTTGAGCCTCTTCCGACAACTGGCCTGTAAAATAAACATATTCATTGTTATTTAACTATATTATATAACTATATTAAATTTTTAAATATTATGAAAACTAACCTATGGGTAATAAGGCAGAACGTATTACATCTGTACCATGTATTAAAATTTTGTGAACCGAAGCAGGCATGTAATACCACGGGTACAACGAAACATAAAGTTCCGCAGTCTCTAAAGTATAGGCCTCAAACTTTTCTAAATTTATGTTATAACCACTGGACATTGTCTTTAAAATCACTCCAAATCGTTTTATGAGTTGTAAATCTACATTTGTTATAGCGGATGTTAGTTCCGCATTTTTGAAAAATCTACGTGCGGTATTACCGTCATTAGTTGTTCCTTTGCCTATATAATAAAAACACAAATTTATTTAAATGTATTGATTAAATTTGTAATCTAAAATAAATAGATATATATTTTTATAATCGTACGACCGTCCGACTCGTCTGAGGCTAAATATTGCTAGCCTCTCGGCACTCTTCGACTTTCGTCGAGATCGGTCTATCGTTCCACGAACATTGTCGTAATTTTTGATAACAGTGTCGAAGTATGGATAAATATTATTATGTACCTACTATGACAGTTATCATAAATACATGACAAAACAAATTCATTTTGTCATGATAATAATAATATTATATAATAACAAAAAGTTTTTCTATTATAAAATGTGTAATATATTATTGAATATAATATTCTTAAAGTCGATTGGAAATAACTATAATTATAGTATGTATTTCCTTTTTCTTTACAAGAGTTAGGTGAGGCTGAGCCTCACTTGCCTCACCTGACAACCCGCCACTGCTATGATCTAATATCTATATTATTTTGTTTATTTTAGGTAACAGATATATTTGCGAGAAAGACACCAGTATTAACTAAGTTATTAACATTTTAATATTAATATCTGTGATTGTGTATCACAATGATTCTTGGCATAAACATTTTTTATCATGAAATTTTGTAATTTTATTTTTAATTGAATAATTTCGAAGTATATGCATATATAATATATAAGAATACATTATTATGGGTGTTTTGGTGTTTATTACCTAATTATAAGATAAAATATTCTTGTTAGGTATGTTTAAAATTTGTTTTGTTAATATTATACAGTATGTGGTGGTGGTGGTGTGTATGTAAACACGGATGACGGATGAATAGTTTATATGTATATGGTAAAATAAAAGAGGCCATAGGGTTTTTCAGAAAAAAACACAAAATCGTCTATAATCCGTCTTAGGTGAGGAGTACAAAAAAAGTGTAATTTAAATTTTCTCTCAAAACTGAAAATCAATATTTTTTGGGTAAAAACCAATACCCCCTCTATTATAATCTATTAGGTTAATGAATGTAACCGCATATCTCGTTATCTTATCATATCAGCATGGTTTTTGGCGGGCCATGATTATAGATTATAATATTATATTATTATAGTTTAGTTATTATAAAAATATATTACAATCAATTTTTAATTTTCTATTTTTCTAGTTAGTAACTAGTACATACTAATAAGTAATAATATTAGTATATTATGATTTCTGAATAATACACTACAACTTCCCTGTCCATCAAAATTATCCTCTTCTACTTACTTGTTTCCATATTGCCTAGGATAGAGAGATGAGGCATTCCCTCTGTTACCAAATTTAATGCGGCCATATCCTGGTAGAGGAAAGTCTAAGCTTCCTTTGAAACAAGTGATATTTTACTATCGGTATGTAAGTTATAAGTTGTATAGTTTTTAAGTAAATTGTAAGTCGTTTATAATTAAGTTTAAGTCGAGCAAGAAGAACTATCGAGAATGCTTTTGGGTTATTAGCAGCAAGATGGAGGATATTTAAAAGGCAAATTATTTCCGGTGAAAAAACAGTTCATGCTATCATTCAAGCAACTGTAGTGTTACACAATTATATAATCCGTAATGAGAAAATGAAAGGTATTTTTTTGGATTATAGATTAATGTTCAACAATTATTATAAGTGTCTTTTATTTTACATTTTTAAGTACTGAAAATTACTGTGAATCACTTCATGACAATGAACTAACTTCCAGACAAGAAAGAAGAGATAATCAAGTAGGTAGGTGGATTGTTGCCAGTTCTACAAATGGGATCTAATAACCCCTCAAAAGAAGGAAAATGTGTCAGAGAAAAATTTACGAATTACTTTGTTGGAGAAGGAGCTGTTGATTTCCAATATGATATGATATAAATTTACATTTTTAATGTAATAAATAAAACATAAACATTTGAATTAAAGTAACAAAATATCTTTTACTTTCAAGTAACATTGCATAATCAAACAAGAAGTAATAACATAAAACTTAATAATTTTATTGGTAATACTTTTCAGTCTATGTATCTAGATAAACATTAATAATGATTTACAAAATAATATGTAGGAGAGGTTTACAGTCTTTTGTTCCTCTACAAGTATAAACAACGATTTTAAAAATTTAAAAATTCAACATTAAATGTTACGTAGAAATATTACGTGTTAATGGTTTCTCGACAAGATCTACCATTATAAAGAATATAAAGTTAAAACAAAGTTAAATATTTTAAACAAAATAATACATAAAATGACCATTACTTTTTATTACCTATATCTATATACTATATTACCCATATAGTACCATTATCTTTTGGCCCCCACACGAGTTCTCTCAGTGGGGCCCAGTATTCATATGTATGTATATATGTATGAAATTAAAATTAAATAAAAAAAAAATTAAATAAATTACTTGACAGGCATGCATGATGCTGGTTTTTTACCACATAGTTATTGCACAATTTACAAACTGATACTTACCTGACAGTACAAAATATTATAATTGATAAATGAATAGACATAGGAAAACCAAATATTTAAATTATTTTAATACTAAATTTAATTTAATTTAATACTTTTAATAATTTAAATACTGAATAATAGTCTAGAAAACATTTTGTTTTTTTATACTTCATTTCGCTATCAATAATTCTATGATATTGTTCATTATTACTTTAAATAGTAAATACACGCATAATAATATTAAAACATACTTGAACAAATGATGTCATTTTTGTATAATAATTATAATAAAATGTATAAATATATTATAATATTTAGGTAGTAATTAATATAATATTATTATATTTGAGTATATTGTAAAATTATTATTTTGACTGATAACAATTAAATCGCTGCTACCACACTACGAAAAGTTGAATATTTTTCAACTTTCTGGTAACGCTTGGTTATATGGTATATTAATTAGGTAACCACAATGTTCAGCCAATCAAAACACTGTAATTTTAACACAATGTGCTAAATTATGGACGACACGAAACAGTGTAAAGGCACCCACCTTTATGCTGTTTCTACAATAAACACGTTATAATCATTTATATCTATAAACTGCAATTATACTGATTAACATTTATTAATGCAACGATTCAACAACAACATGGTTTTTATTTTATATTCCAAAGCAGAATATTTTTCTTAGTATTTTAAATCGAATTTGGTGCGAGTAGTTTATGAGTTATAAGTTATATGTACCATAGGTATCATAGGTATCATAGGTATCATAGGTATCATAGGCGTGTTTTTTGGGAGGGGCCGGGTGGGCACTGGCCCCCCGACAGACTATGTCTCCAACAAAATCATGCCAGGATAAAAAAAGTCGTGCAGTGTGTACCCTGCAGTATCTAAAGATTTTGATTAATTGTACATTTTTTAGTTCAGCATTTATTAATTAGTGATTAATGATTATATAATCATATAATATTATGTTCATCAATTCTTTATAACTACATAACATGATACTGTTGTGCCCATTTGCCAGGTCTTGCGCTGTGTTAAAATTTTATCTAACCTGTGATAATATGGTTTTATCAGCTGAAAATAGCCAATTACCGATTTTCATTTCAAAACTGTGTTTAGATATTTTACAACTTGTTAAATAATTTAAATTTTGCCAGAAACTCAAGATATTTATTACTAATTAGTTAATAGTTGTACAATTTGTATGTTGTTTACCTTGTATAATGGATGGGAAAAAAAGTATTTTTATTGTTTTGACAATGGTTATACTTTTTGAACATAATTAAAAAATATTCCTACCAATGTGAATTTTACAACATAAAAAATAAATGTTTTTTCATGTCTAAAAAATATAGGTCTCACAATTTAAAAATTTTCTGTACCCCATTGGCCACCAAAGTTTGAACACGGCTATGATAAGTATTTAAAGTTTATATAAGTTGAGTGGAGTGGTACGGAGTTACCCCGCGAAATGTTTGTCCACTTCTCCGCTCAACACTTTGAATATTTATAACTCATAAGCTACTCACCCCAAATTCGATTTTCATGTGTCGAAATACTAATAAAAATGCTGCTTTGGAATATAAAATTAAAACCCTGTTGTCATTCGAAAAAGTAAAAACTTAAAAAATTATAAGGATAAAAAATATTTAAAAATATAATTTTTTAATAAAAACGTTGTTTTATAAGCGACTCATAACAATGTAAAAATATTTTCAAAAAAATGTAAATTTTTGAAATAATGAGTATTGTTTGATAAAAGAATCACCCTGTATAGGTATGGTATAATACATATAATAATAGTAGGTACATACGCATACGGTAATTATAATAGTATAATATACATGTGTGTGTGTGTGTGTGTGTGGGTGTGTGTGTTTTTTTACTATTTATAATATTGTATCTTATTAATAAAGTATACTGAATATTTGAATAAAAATTAATCATGTGTTTGATTAAAATGGGTATTACAAATTACCAAAAGAGTTCTTCAAGACAACCATGGTACGGGACAGATTTTTTTTAGTTTACTTGGCTCTTTATGAATAACTAGTATTAATCCATTTTGTTTCATAGTACGTACTGTATTAAAATATTTACTATATAATTTTCCTTTGGGACTTTTTTTATTGAGTCATCGATAAAATAAATATTCTATATAAATTAAATAAATCTAATAATAATTAATATAACAAATTACCTATATAATTAACAGAAAGCATTTAAAAAAATTGAGTCGCAAACCATACTGTACCCATTATGTAGTAATAATAGGTAATTTATGAATTATGAGCTTTATTAAAAGGAAATATTTACTTTTATTTCAGATGGAAAAACAGTAATAATAGCATCAGCAATATAATTTGCTAATTTTATTGTCATAGTCAAGTCCTTCTTTATCAAATCACTTATGATAATCTCAATCAGTAAATTTCGGCAACTGTCATTTAACTTTTTAGGTATGATTTTTAAAATAGTCAAATATTAAAGAACCTTGAATACCTATTATTTAATAACATTTGTAAGTGTTCAATAGTTTCCTTTTTTTCAGAAGCCTCAGGTTGAACTGAAGTACAAGGCAATTACTTTGTTGTATCACTATGATTTTTTGAAAGGTTTTGATATTTCTTGACATACCTAATGCTCAAATCTTATCAGGTACCAAGGTTAAAATCATTCAATAACATTGCTACCTATATGAAGTTCACATGTTGTATGTACTGTAATATTTCAACATAAATTTGCTGATCTGAAAACAAAATAATATTATCATTTTTTTATCATTAGTTTATTCAGGATAAGCAGTAGTATAGTACTACCTAATTATAGTAGGTACCTAGTTAATTTATAATTATTCTCTTACGGTGTTCTTACCTAAACATCTTTGACATAGGATTTCAAGTTTTCAGTCCGGGAGAAGTTTTTTTTAACATCAAATTATCCTCATAATTAGATTTATCATCTGAAGGCTCAATGGTAATTTGCGATTAGTCAGTAGAATTATTACTTGCGTTTGGGATGAGTGAATACTATTATAATTCATGTTTGTAAATACATTTATTACACTTTCATCACTGTCCATATCAAATAACTCGTTATTTTGTTGTTCCATTTTAACGAAATTGTAGGTCGCTAGGTACCTAATACTAGGTTAATAAAAAAAAAATATTAAACAATTACAAAATGTGAATAATAATAATACAAAAGAATGTTATTAATAATGAGAAAAAAATTTAGTTACGTTATTAAATTGATATTAATAATAATAATAATTAACAACTAATAATAATCTTTTACTTAATTGAATCATCAAATCCCCTTTAAATGTCTTATTTTTTTTTTCCGGTTTAGTCGAGAGCCGGATAAGGAACTGTTGCTCACATTGCTTCTCCTCCGGCCCAATAAAATGTCTTATTGGTATTAATTGGTGGTCCACTCCAGTTCTTGGGGCTCAAAATATACTTAAAATTATTAATATTATTAACCTGGTATGCTTTTAAATGAGAATTATAGTTTTCAATTTGGATTTGATTCACAATAAATTTAATATCATATTTTATTTTAACGAAAACAATTTCTAATACCTATTTCATACAAACAAAGTTCATCAGTAAAATTGGACACTAAAATAATCTGCTTTATAAGTTGTACCTTTTAATTCAACTTGGGAGTAGCAATCAAATTCATCAATAGACAGACCTAAATTTCTTTTTATTAATAGATTGTGATTAGTACAGATTTTATGTCTCATTTCTTTCACACATTCATTAGGATAATTATTTAATATATTAATTATAAATTTGTATTGACATTTTTTTCCCAGTTTTAAAGAAATATTCTGTCTCAAAGTTATCACAAGCGCATATATTTTCATTTCCGTTTGTTTTACCTCATACCTAAAACACCAAAAATGTTTGGGAGGTCCTGAATCTAGGACTATTGTAGGATAATGTGTTAATAAATGATGTTTTGGTTATAAATTGTCTTGAAATAATAAAATATAATCAGAGTTTTGTTGTTTTATATTATTTTTTAAGAGAAGGATTGAATTTTAAGTAAATTGGGTTGAGAGTACTACAGGCTATTGTACAGCGATAAAACTAAATGTATATATTGCTTTCTGTGTATGCTTTTCGCAAACAAAACAATGACTTCTCCATCAATAATAGATCCACAACAAGGATTTAATAATTGGAAAAAGTTTATTTTTTTTATTTTTAATCAAGAATTTATACAATCTATACTAAAAAAAAAGTACAATAAGCATAAGGTATGTTTTTATTAAATTAAGTGCAATAGCTTGAGTGTCTTGAGGAAAGAAACCGTCCAGTGAAGGCACTTCGACGTGAATTTACATTATTTATAGGTATTTAGTATCCATATTATGTTTACTTTATAAGGTCACGGGCCCATTGCCGTTTGAGTCTTCTGGGGGTATTTTCTGGGATGGAGATAGATAGTAGCTTTTTAATATGGGGATTAGGGTGATTTTGAAGGCGATCCCTAAATTTTGTGTAATATAGCTTGGCTGTATCAGTGACTTTAGGAATGTGGAGATCAGTGTGAAGTGCGTGGTTTGAAATATATGGAGGAGCATTGGCTATGCGTCGGGGGATTTTTGATTGGAACACTTGTATTTTTTGTGTATTTGATATTTTTGCCGTGCCCCAGATTTGGATACCGTAGAGCCAGATAGGCTTAAGAAGAAGATTATAGATGTGGATTTTGGTTTTGAGGGATAATTTTGAGAATTTACCGAGAATAGGTCTGAGCGAGTAAAGTCGTTGGTTTAATTTTAATTTTGTTGAGTGAATGTGTTTAGCCCATGTTAGACGTTTGTCGAAGGTTAGGCCTAGATATTTGGCTGTGTCGGAGTCTGGTATTGGTTTGCTGTTTATGTATACCGGGGGAGGTTGTCTGTGACGGAGAGCAAAGGTGGTTTGCACAGATTTATTTTCATTAATTCTTACGCGCCAGTGGGAGTACCAGTGTGAAAGGTCATTCAGATGGCTTTGGAGAGTAGATGAAACTATGTCAGGATCGGTGTGGGTGGCATACATTGCTTTGTCGTCGGCATATTCGGCTATTTGAGTATTCGGATTGGTGGGTTGGTCTGCAGAGCATAGATTAAAAAGAGTTGGAGATACGACTGTGCCTTGAGGAACGCTGGCCAATATTGGGGATATACTGGAGTATTCGGTTCCTGACCTGACAAAGAAGTGGCGTTCGTTGAGGTATGATTTAAAAAAGAGGTAATAAGAGGGGGGTAGGAACGATTTAAGTTTAAAAAGAAGACCGGGATGCCATACCTTTTCGAAGGCCCGTGCAACATCAAGAAATACTGCAGAAGTGTTAAGTTTCTTTTCCAGAGAATATGCAATGGTATCGGCTAGTCGGTGTATTTGGTGAATGGTTGAATGATGTTCTCTAAATCCAAATTGCGTGTCAGGAATTAGTTTCTTTTCTTTGATGATAGGGTAGATTCTGTTTAATATTAGTTTTTCTAAAATTTTGCAAAGAAAGGTAACAAACTAATAGGCCTGTATGAAGAGGGGTTATCTATTGGTTTGTTTGGTTTAGGGAAGAGAATAATTGTGGCGAGTTTCTGTTGAATCGGGAAATATGAGAGCCGGAGTATAGCATTAAAGATATTAGTGATGTGTAATATATCTTTGTTGGGAAGTCTGCGGGCTATTTCGGCTGCTATCAAATCATGACAAGGTGATTAACCTAATGGACATTTTTGTATAAATGATTTTACCGCATTTGAAGTGAATGGTTTGGGCGGAAGAGTTATTGGAAGTGGGCTATCTAGGAAATTGAGTATTTTGTTTTCTATGGAAGGAATAGTGGGGTCATTCGGGTTAAAGACTTGGGAGAGGTGATGTCTGTGTGCTTCAGCTTTCTCTTTATCGTTAATAGCTAGACTGCCGTAGGTTTTTTTAATTGGAAATTACATTGTTTTGATTTTTAAGATTTTTCTAGCGGTTTTCCATAAGGATCCATCTTTTTCGGATAAGAGGCTGATTTGTTTAGCGAAGTCTTCTGAACGTTGTTTCGCCATTTGTTTTTTAAGTAATGTGCATAAGTGATGATATTGAGTTTAAATTACATCCCCGTTGGGTGTGTTTGACATTGAGGTCACCACCAACAATAAAGTAATTACCAAGAGAATTGAAAAATTGCTCAAATAGTATTGCTGGAATGATTTGGTTAGGAGGGCAGTATGGAGATAGGAGAGTGGTCTAGAGTAATTTGGATGGTGAAAGATTGTATGCGGGGTTCGCTTAGTTGAGAGACGTTATGAAAGAGAATTGTAGATCTAATAATTACCGTCGCTCCCCCGTGTGCGGTGCCGTCTGGGTGGTTAGATCTCAATATGTTCTGTTAGTGAGATGTGTTTCAGATATCAGTGCTATATCTATACGTTTTTCGTGGAGTACAAGTGAGAGTTCGGCTATGTCATTATGAATACCGTTGGCATTCCAAAGGAGTATGAGCAATGATTTGGAGGTTGGGGTATTATTTGTCATTTTGGGCTGCAAGTTTGGCTAGGACTGTTGTAAGGAGGGAGAGTAATGGATTTATGATAGCTTGGAAGTCGCTGATAAATTTAGATTATAAGGTACCTGTGTCTAATTGATTACTGTTGTCGGATTTTGGAGGTACTTGGTTTGAGGTTACATTTGCATATGTTCTATTTTGAGAGGACGAGGGATTGAATTCAGTCGAGGAAGCCTTCACTGTGGTTTTTGGATTGGACTGGTTGTTGATTGAAGTTGGTTGGATGGTTCTTGAGTTTGGGTTACGACGTTTTTGAAGCTCCTTGTGAATTTGGCATCCTTTATATATTGCAGGGTGTTCACCCTGACATAGCGCACATTTGGCGGGCAGATTTCGAGGCTTTAAACATGCTGAGGTGATGTGATGCTCAGCACATCGAACGCATCTTGGTGTATGTGCACAGTACGTTTTTGTATGTCCGTACTCCTGGCAGTTGAGGCACTGTACTAGATCACGTTTTTTATATGGTTCTTCGATTTTTACCTTGGTATGAAGTATGTGACTTATATGGAAGATATCTTTGTTTAACTACGAAGGCTCAAGGTCAACGAAGAATATTGGAAGATTTAATTTTGTAGTCTTATGTAGGACATTTGTAACTTGACGGACTTGAAAACCGATTTCTTCTAAGGCTGTTCTGATTTCTGCTGTATTTGTTGTTGGGTGAAGGTTTCTTATAACTATACGGTAGGCTTTGTCTTCTTGCATTTGATAGGTGTGGTACTCCGCTTCGGCACCTTGTAAGAAATGGATGACGGCTTGGTAGGTTTCTGGATTTTTCGTTTGAATTTTGAGGCTGTTAATGATTGACTTAAATATAAAGTTTTCAGGACCCACAAGGTCTACGAGTTCCGAGCGTACACTTACAAAGTCTTTAATTCCTTTGGCTATTATAGGAGGGGGTAGATTTGCACTTTTAACCTGTGAAGTGTACGTTTCAGGGTTACTTACATCAGGATCTGGGTTTGGTGTAATTGTGTCAGCTTCGATTGTTTCAGTTTGTAATAGAACTTTAAATCGATTTTTTGAAACAAATAGTTTTTTGTGTCTACTGGTATTTTGGGTTGGAGAGCTTGGGTTTGAGGAACTCGAGAGGTTTCTTTTTTCGGCTTGTTGTATCCAGCCATCGTTATTTGAACTATTTGTATTATTTTGTGTAGATGAACGGCTCTCGTTGGAATTTTTTGTTGATATGTTTAGGCGAGCATCCTGTATAATGGTTTTAGTATTTTTATTATTATTAATAATATTTTTGTTTTTAATATTAGTTTTTGCGTTCGGCAATATTGGCATGTTCGTCACGGAGACAAAGGTCGCGCACCGCTGCGCGACGTTCGTGATAACGGCGGCTGTACGGTTTTCGCGATAGCGCGACAGCTGTACGGTAATTAAGACACTGGATTATTACAAACGAACTTGATTCACATTATATAATAGAATTACCAATATAATAAAATAAATATATTACATTCGTACTATGTATATGTATGTGTATATATATATATGTATACAGTATAATACTTACAATATAATATAGCACAAGCATATATATGTTTGGGAGAAATTTGAGCGTATATGACCGAGATCACAGTGGTATTTAACGGAGTGACGGAAGGCGTGCGTTAGGTACGGCTGTTTGCACGATACTAATTGGAAAAAGTTAAATCCTAAAATACCTGACCATGAGAATAATAATAAACACCGTACAAATATGTTTAAATGGGCTGATTTCAAAACTAATTTAAATAAAAATAATACGATTGACAGTGCACTGCAATTAGAAATTAATAATGAAAAGGAAAAATGAAAACATATTTTGAAAGTTGTGATTGACTGTGTTATATTTTGTTGCATAAACAATTTAGCTTTGAGAGGATCAATTGTGATATTATAGGAAAACCTGAGTGTATAATATTCTTAAATTTAATTGGTCTAATTAGCAACTATGATTCTGTTTTATCAAGTCACTTAAAAAAATGGGCCAAATCACATATTAATCAAATAAAATCCAAAATGAATTTATGAATTTACTCGGTTCAAAATTACGAAATGAAATCATTCATAGGATAAAAAATTCAAAATACTTTTCTATTATTTTCGATTCCACCCCGGATGTTTTTCGTAAAGATCAACTCTGCGAAATTATAAGATATGTTAGAGAAATTAATAACGAGTTTGTCATTGAAAAAAGTTTTGTTAATTTTATTAATACTAATGAAAAGACTAGACTAGGAATATCTACTCATGTATTACAAAAGCTGGAGAAAGATGGACTTATTCTTAATTGTCGCGGGCAGGGCTATGATAACGGTGCAAATATGGCGGGAAAATATCAAAGTGTACAAGCTCGATTAAAAGAAATTAATGAACATGCTCAGTGTGTCCCTTGTGCTGCACACAGCCTTAATTTAATCGGCGTACATGCTGCTAGTGTATCAGTAAAAATGATTTCGTTTTTCGGTATTGTACAAAATTTATTTAACTATTTTTCTGGATCAACAAGTCGCTGGGAATTACTAATGAGTAGTTTGAAAATAACATTAAAAACGCACAGTGACACACGTTGGGCATCTAAATAGAATGCAGTTCATTCGTTGTATTGTCAATTTGGCGAAGTGATAAAAGCTTTACGTGACATATCTACTAATCCAACTTTTGGCGACGGGGTTGCTAATGCAGAAAGTATATTGAAACAGTTTGATTTGGAATTTGTTTTTTTTTTAGTCATGTGGGATAAAATATTGAATCAAATATATCGTATAAATAAAAAATTACAAAGCTCAAATATTTCAATAGATCAGGCTTCAAAAATGATAAATTCATGAAATGTTTTTCTTCAAGAAATGCGGAAATGAACAAATCAAAACTGAAGCTATTAGTATTTGTGATGAAGTTGGAATAAAATCTGAATAATTTCTGAACCAGTTGAAACATTGAAAAAATGTGCATCTGATTTAGTTATCAAATACAACGAAGATCTTGAACAGGAAATAATTAACGAAATCGAATTTTTTAAATATCAAGTAAAAGCAATTTTACCAGACTTAAACGCAACTGCTTTAAATATTTTAAATGCAATTAAAAAATATGAACTTGTTTCGACTTGTCCAAACTTGATGACTGCATATAGATTGTTTCTTACCATGCAGCCTGTTACCGTCGCTTCCGGGGAACGCTCTTAGTAAATTGAAATTAACTAAGACGTATTTACGATCAACCATGTCACAAGAGAGATTAACCAATTCAGCAATATTGTCAATTGAGAATGAAATAACGAAAAATATCGATTTTGAAGACGTCATTAAAGATATTGCCTGAATAATGTGCAGGAAAATTAAGTTTTAAACCATACCTATAGGTATGATACGTATATGATACGCTCTTATGATACATTTATAAATATAATATGTATATATTAATATATTATATACTATATACTAATACCATTAACTTCAATATCATTTAATTCATCTATCAATTTTTGAAGAGACAAATTATTACAAAACTCAACTGTAAATACACATTTACACAACTGTAAATAAAAAAGTTATAAAAAAAATTTAAAACAAAACACTTAAAATATCAGTCTTACTATTTTGTAACATAATTAATGATTGATTAATAGTAAAAATATTAAGAATATTATGGTACCTGTGTAACTAATGACATAAGTTCTTTTGACAGAGCATACATATAAATATAATAGTGTCGCAATGCTCTTCATCAGTCATGCACTTCAAATGATAAAGGCAAGAGCAAAATTCACAGTCCAATCCTTTATATAATTTACATACATTTGTTTTACATTTAGAACATTGCCCTGAATCTTTATACGATATTGAGAGACAGATATTATTTGTCAATGGCTCAGCTAGAGCTCCACTTACTAACTAAGTAACTGTTTTCTGCCATATTTTTCCTAGGTTCAGTCTCCTTAAATATATTCCTTATAATATTTGACCGTGTACGATTGGGTTTATTAGAATTTGTTTTGGTAGTTTTAGTAACTTTACTTTCAAGTCTTTTTTTTTCTTATTCTCGTTTTCTTCTGTGATACTTATTTTAGCATTTTCTTTCTGCTCATGAATTTGTTGCCACATTTTGGAAGATATGACATAAGGTATTCTTTCTATACTACGTTTGCGTTTTCTCTCCGGTGTAACAGGCCAAATTAAACATTTATCAAGTGGAGTTATTTGTAATGACTTTTTAATTACATTACACGAAAATGTACTACTTTGTGCAGATAAAATTTTAAAGTTAGCAACATCATTGTTTGTATCAATAAGAGTATCATTATGGCCTTAAGGTGTATTTTTTATTTCAGTTTGAATAGGAGAAATAGTAGTATATAATAAATCAGTGGTCATGTAATTATTAAACTGGTCCCCAGGTAAATTTAAAATATTTATTTCAGCGTGAATAGGAGAAATAGTAGTATCTGATAAATTGTTAGTTTCGATAATTACTTCATTATGGTCCTTACATAAACTAAAAATATTTTTATCTGCTTCAACAGAATATAAAGCAATATCAGAAATTAAACTATAATTCTCTGCTTGATCTAGAATATCATTATTTTGTATCATTTCTGTACTAGGAATATGGTCATCCGATTGAATTTCAGTTTGTATAATATCTTGGTATTTATTTGATAAATTTTTATTACTGCTACTTTTAACTAAATTATATATTCTGGATAAAGTTAGAAATTCTTTAGATAAGACTTCAGTTTCTGAAATTTTACTAATTTGATCACATTTTGAAATAATTTCAGGACCAACTTCATTGCAAAATGTATCAAAATTAAAATTTTGAAAACTACATTCTTCCTCAGTACTATGTTGGTCAATTACCTGACTTTTACCCAGACATTTTCTATAATCAATCTGATTAGGGTTCCAAGGATACAGACCACAGGCTTTGAAACCATTTTTCAAAATGCTAGGATTAAGAGTTTCTTTTATTACCTGGTCCAATATTGGAGCGAAATCTTTTTTCGATACTGCCTTGTTCAAATTGTTCTGATTTTTACGCCATTTAAAGACTCCTTTTTTCCATCCTGACTTTAATGGACGGAATGCAGCAACATCAGCAGGTTGCAATATTCTTGTGGAATTAGGATACAATGCGATTAAAATAATGTTCAAGTCCGAACATAGTTGACTAAGTTGATAAGTTAGATGGCTCTTATGTCCATCCACAAATAGTATGACTGGGAATTTTATTTTGTTTTCTAGTAGAAAAGGATATAATATATTGGCTATAAATTCATAAAATGTTTCCGACTTCATCCATCCACTATCTGAATGCCCTACTCCCTAATTTTCAGGTACAGAATTTATAATATCTTGAGGTAGGCGTTTGTAGTTATATATCACGATTGGGTGACACATTAAGTCTTCAGCATTAACAGTAAACATAACTGTCAAGTTTTCTTTGGAATTTCCAACTGCCACTTCATATATATCTTTTGAGCCTTTTGGTGCTAAAACAGTTTTGGTTTTGGGGCAAAGAGCAAACCCACTTTCATCTTTATTAAATAATCGAGATGGATCGTTTAAAATATCATCCAATCCTTCTTTTACCAGGTATCCATATATATCTGTAAACCATTTTTTGATATCTTTCTCACTTACAAAACCACTGGCAGCAGTTACATGTTCACTTGTACGGACAGAAATTTTTCATAAAGGATTTGTACCAGCCAACGCCTAAAAAATGTATGAATATACTTGTAAATGTATTAACTTCATAAACAAATACCTATTAATTATAAATGTCATAAATATATACCAGGTAAATTATTTTTAAATGGATTGGTTCTTTCATTTTTGTCCAAAAATAATTTTACACTGAGCTGGAGATCTTATTTTCTACGTGGAAATCCTTTTAAACTGCATTCGAGTATCCAATTTTCCAATATAATTTCTTCCTATTCACTTAAGACAGCAGCAGGACCACAAGATTTTTTACATTCTGGATTTTTATCCTGTGTTGTAAAGTCGATCAAGAGGCGGCTTGTAAGCACCTTCTACCGGGGCTGTGCCCCGGTAAAAAAATTTGGAGTGGGTGGGGGGGTGGTCAGTGGGTCAGTGCTCAGTAGTTTGGTTAAATGAAACTCAAAAGAATTTAATAGTAATATATTGGTAATAAATGTTGAGAAATGAGAACCGTATCTTATTCTTATATTCCGTTTTAAAACAATGCCAATGTAATAGGTACTATCTAGGTATATTATAATTTGATTAGATTAAAATATTATATATTAAGCTATAACTAAAATAACAGGACCAAGTATAACTGGGATAAGCACAGAATAATATACCTATATTATTTAATTATTATATATAATATAATGACGTATTCTATAATAATATTATTATTACAAATCTGATATCATTAGCACGAGCGTTGCATTTTATCAAACATGAAAGTTCTCCAATACTTCTATAAAAATAGATTATAATATACATTATAATTGTTCAACGAAAAATTAAATTTATTTATACCATATTATCTACATTATGTGCTGTTATCGAAAATTTGAAAGATAATATTTCCACCATTCAAACATTGAAACATTTAATGTATAATGTATATATTATATAACTAATAACTATACCCTTAGTAGTTGGTAGTTACTATTTTTTTTTTATCGTTAGTACTACTGCCGTCTGCCACGATCCGCGAGTTACGACGAGTGACGTGTGTTAAAACTTTTTATTTTCATTTATTTTTGAATTTTGTGGCTTTGTGTTTCTTTTTGGTGTTATTTTTTCGCTCGTAATGTCTTCGTCGGAAAACAGCGAATTTTGTGTGTGTGGAAGAAATAGACACACAATGAATACAACAAATTAGACACGTCATTTAAATGCATGTAAAATTAAGAAAGCAAATCAGTCTAGTCCAAATATAGCTTCTTTCTTTACTTCAAGTCATAGTAAAAAACATGAATTAGAATATAATTCTAAAGACGAATCTGTAAAGAAAAATAAAACTACTTTAAGTATTGGTAAGTGTATTCATATTTTTATTATATATTATTGAATGTATAAAAATATTTTCAATTTCAGATCCTGAATTTAAATTGCAGCATAAAAATGAAACATTTAAATCGCAATCCTCATCGACCTTTATACCACCTAAAGACAAAACAAGGTACCTATAATTAAATATTTTATAATAATATTTTCCCATTGCACATTACACAAAATATAAATAAATGTAATATACGTGTAGCGCTAGGGTCTATACATGATAAACAAAAACCAAAATTTAAAAATCTTGATTAGAAAAAAAGTTATTCTAAAAGCTAGTTCTATCTGTGACACCCTATATATTAATTACACTTTTTTTTTTAATTGTAGTTGTTCAAATGAAAATAATACACAAAACCTAGGGAGTTTGGTTGCTTTGGAAGTGTAAAAGTTACCTGTCTGAATTACAACATAATACTACCGATCCAAGTTTGTTTGTAAATACAACAAGGTGAATTTAAATATCTATCTATTAAAATAATAATTTTTTTAAATGGTTTTAATATTTGATTGTTAGTCTGGAAAATAAAAATAATGTCAGTACCAACAATCAGCATAATATGATGTCACCTACATCTCCATCAACCACAATCAATACTTTCTTACCATCAGAAGTCACTGCAAGGTAAAATGTAATACTTATTTTTGAAAAATAATAACCAAATAGGTTTATTAATATTTTTAAATTTGTTTTTACCCATATTTAAATATTAGATACAGCTGAGTACTTAGTTTTTCCTATATAGAACATTGCACTATTGAGAGTGAAAATTAATAAAATTATAAAACATAATGTAATATACGTCAGATAGTATTATTTTAATTCTTTTAATTTTATTGTAGTTATTCAAATACAAGTAATCTACAAAACCTAGAGATTTTGGCTGCTTATGAAGTTTTTAAAGCCGATGGTCTTTCATTGGCAGAATCACAACATATTAATGATCCACATTTGTATAGAAATGTTAAAATCTCATCAGCTCTTCTACAAATGCTAACCAATCTTGGCCCTTTACAACCAGTCAGTAAAGATTTGCCAGGAGGAGAATTTCCTAAATCTTCTTTTAGCGGTACTGAACGGTCATTTTCAGAAGTTTATTATAAAAAAAGAAACTAACAATGATACCCATAGTAGACAATGACTTGCCTATTCTTTAATAGTAGACCGTGTATATTGCTGGACTTGTCGCTTATATGGTACTCCTAAAGCTCAGAATAATATATTTTCTATGACCGGATGTAATGATTGGAAACATTTATCTACTCGTTTAAAGGAACACGAATCTAGTAAAGTCCATTTAGAGTCAGAAATTAGTAGAGCAATGTATGTCGGTCAAAATCGAATAGATTTATCACTAATTAGATCTGGAAATACTCGAGTATCTAAGAATCGGGAAATTGTCAGAGTACTTATGGATATTATTTTGTATCTTTCAAAATATGATTCAGCATTTCGCGGCCACAATGAAAAATTGTTAAAAAATGATTCTATCAATCGAGGAAAGTTTATAGGCCTCACTAAACTTTTATCTAACTATCATCCAATATTATTAGTTCATCTAGAAAACATGAATAATACTGATAAAAAAAAAGACTCACTTTCATGTCGAAAAATTCTCAAAATGGTATGTTAGAAGCTTTAGCGGAAACTCTTCGTGACGAAATCTTACAAAAAGTCAAGAACGCTGGTATGTTTTCTGTCATAATTGATACTACAACAGATAATGCGAAGATTGATCAATTGGCATTTGTTATACGATATTATTCTGATGATGGTGAAGTTTTTGAGTGTTTAGTTGGTATTGAAGGTTTTGAGCGTTTAGTTGGTATTGAAGTAAACGATTCTACTGGAAAAGGGATGTTTGATGTATTTTGTGAATTATGTGAACGCTATGGATTAAACTGGAGAAAACAACTCATTGGACAGGCATATGATGGAGCTTCCAATATGCAAAGTGAGTTAAAAGGCCTTAGAGGTTATATACAAGCTCAAAATCCATGTGATTTACATGTTTGGTGTTTTGCACACTGTTTAAATTTGGCAGTGGTTGATGCATGTAATGCAAATGAAAAAGTAATGAATTTTTTTGGAACTATACAAACATTAGTTACCTTTCTAGGTTCTAGAAAAAGAACACATTTATACGTACAGTGCCAAAAGGAATTATGTCCACCTACTCAGCGAATAAGGCGTCTGAAACACTTTTCTGATACCCGTTGGACATACCATGACCGGGCGATTGAAGCAGTTCAAATAACTTATGGAGCCATTTTAAAAACACTTAAGACATTAAGTAATCAAAAATCAAATGAAACCGATATGAAGTCAAAACATTGGCAAAAGGTCTACTAAAATCATTAAATTAATTTGAGTTTATAGTATATTATGTTTATGATGAGGAAAATATTTAATTCTACCACACCTTTATCAAATTATTTGCAGTCTTCCAAGTTAGATTTTGTTGAAGCAATGAAACTTGTTAAGGCAACTAGAAATGAATTATTCCATTTAAGAAATTTAGGAAGAGAACAACTCCTTGAATGTTTTATTAATGAAGCGAAAACTTTCTGTGAGAAATTTGAATTAAATGAAAGAAATTGGATATGGAAACGTATTAGTTTAAAAAAAAAAATGGATGGAGAATTGTCAAATGACGAAAGATCAAATTCAACCGAAGACAATTTTGTAAGTGAAGTTTATAATATTACACTTGATAAAACAATCATGATGATTGATAAACGGTATTCTAACGCTGATCATATTCTAAAAAAATTGACATTCTTTTTTTCTCCTGACAAATTTGGTGAAGAATACCCTAAAGATATTTTTAAAAAGATAGCACAATGCTTAACCACAGTGAATGAGGAAAATTTAAGTGTGGAATTTGAAATATTTAAAAACTATTTTGATGAACTAAATTCAAAAAATGTTGATTTAAATATATCCAAATTGTTTATAAGTTGCCAAGATGCAGAAGACACAGAAAATAGTGATGATGATATTCAAACGGAAAGTATCGAAAAAATCAAAAAGTCAGATTTTAAAATGGTCCAAATCTTAAAACTGTTATGCAAGTTTAATTTGGAATCAGCATTTCCAAACTTATAAACAGTCTATAAAGCAATATGTACACTTCCTCCAACTTCAGCGACAGCCGAAAGAACCTTTTCAAAGCTCAAATTAATAAAAACCAAACATAGGTCGGCAATGGGTGAATCGAGGCTTGACCATTTAATGGTATTATCATGTTCACCAGATATAGATATAAATAAAGAAAAGGCTATTGATAGGTTTGCAATGAAATCCAAATTATTGCAAACAGAACTGTTGTATCAGTAATAATTTTATAATTATTAATGTTATTTTTTATTCATTTTTTATATTATGATCCTTAGAATATAATATAATTTATAATAATGTATATTTTTCTTGTCTTGTATTTTTTATGTTTTATATTCATGTCTTCAGTTCTGTGGAGTTATGCAGACATATTTTCAGACATTGTGAACACATCCCTTTAATCTGTGAAAATAAACCTGTTGATAGTTTTATAAAAGTACTATTTACTTCATATGTAGCTGTTTATTATGTTACTGAATTGGCGATATCTATCATAATATTTCAAAATTGATAAGTTATAACCATGACTATTTTGAGTATTTTTATTAATATTATTATTTATTTACTTTATACAGAATGAATATTTAGTAAACATTTAGATTGTAGTTTTAAAATAGTATAAAAATTAATATTAGTATGTTAAATATGCCTAAATCATTCATTAGGTAACTCAAGCAATTTATAAATAATATTTGAAAAGTATGTTTTACTAAAATAAAATTTATAATTTTACTTAGGTTGGTCTTAAATGATATGATAAACCCAACAAATACAAACTATAATACTAATATTTATAAATAATGATAATTATTTTGTATGATACAAGACATTAACATTTAAGTTTTTAACATATTATAACATTTATTTTAGATAAATTTATATCTATTTATTATCTATAGATTTATACATTTTTCCTAGGACTAAAATAACAAGCAGAGAAAACAACATTTTCATTTTTTTTTTAAATTTGTAAGCTTAACATTGATTTTTTATGTATATTTTGGTTAAATAAATTCAAATTTAATATACCAGTAATTGTAAGAACATATTTTTTGATACATAATTAACGTTAAAGTAGTTATTATTTAAATTGAGCGAAGCGAGAACTATTTTTTTAGGGTAGGTGGGTGGTTTAAATTTATCTGCCCCGGTAAGATGTAATTGTTCAAACCGCCTCTGAGTCGATCTTGAAACTGCAAATTGTCGAGTAGCAGCTTTTTTGGACAGCCCTTCATTTAATACTGCATTAATAGCCAAAGCTAAATTAACTTCTGAAAACGTATTACGTTTTCTTGGCATTTTTACTAATGAAATAATGCTACATCAGTTAATATAAATCAAAAAACTAAAAAGGCCATCTTATTGACTTAATAAAATGTTTAATTTAAAAAAAAAAGTTATATAAGTGTGCCAAAATTACAAGCTATGAAGAATTTGTAAGAATGTAGTTATTGGCACTTGGGCCAATAACTCACAAAAACGATATATTCAAACTGATTATAGTCACACTTAAAAAAAACAATGAAGGTAAAAAAAAATATTAATCAAAATCAAAATTGTTCATCGAAAATATTGTAATTAATCATCTCATACACGAATGGTTAAAAAATATTAATTATTTAATGAGTTATAGCTTAATTACTTCAACAAGAATGATAACAGAAACTGAAATATCTTAACAGTTTTTATTGCGCACTAGAACCTTCAAGAAGCGACAGCAGTTTTAGATTTAATATATAATTGTTATCAAACATAAATAGCTGATAATATTTTATATCAGTGTAGCTACATAATAAAATAAAAATATTTCATATATGTATATTGATGTAAACACTATTTAAAAGAAAAATAAGTTAATATGCCAATAACTATAGCAGTGCCAATAACACTACGTACTAGGTACTTACTTCTTACAAGTCGTCTGGTAATAGTTGACGTCAAAAAAATTGCACTCGTAATTATGTTGCTAGGTTGTAAAGTGTAGACTGTAGACTAGTAGGTAAGTATTAGAGCAATATCGATCAATCACCAAAGTAAGTTTGGATTATAAATTAATATAATTATTAATTTTCGTTATTGTGAACAAAGAGGTTAAGTATCATTTAACATTTTGAACATACTTTAATCAAAACAGCAATTTGTTAATTGATTTAATAAACATATTATATTATTATGTTTATTAATTCTATTTATAATTGTATTATAACAATATATGTCCATAAATGGAAAAAGGGCGATAATGATAAATCAAAATTATTTTTAAATACGTAAACCCACTATTAAAATTAAATAATATATTATAGTTGAATTAAACACACCATTTTTATACTAAATAACATGTACCTATGAATAGTTACTTCGTTAGATATATTTTGTACTATTTAAACATACTGTTATAAAAACAATAATTTGTCTATTAATTTTATTTATTTATTCTGTCATTCATAATATGATTATTTATAAAATTGAACGAATGAAGATCTTTATTTTAAATATATCATTAACACATTCAATAATGCTTTTGTAAATATGATACAATTTTTATTATTTTAACAAACGTATAGTTGTTAAAAAACGATAAATGTATATTATTAATTTTACTAATGATTTTTGGCTGAGTGCTATATAAAACCTTAAAAATATTTTTTGAATCTCCAATAATGCAATTTAAAATACACTAAAAATGCCACTAAATGCACTAAAGTATACTATAGTATTATGTCAGTATAATTTAAAAAAATATGCACCATGAACAAAATATATAAACTTTTTTATACATTTTTAACTCTTTGTAGACAAACCATAAAAGGTGATAGAAATTTGATTTTTTTTTCACCATTTCAATTTATTATTTTTTTAATGAATTTTAAAATTATGAAATTTTAGGTTACAGGTTTTTTAAATTCTGAGCGGAGCGAGGAAGCTATTGGTTTTACAATGGTGTTTATTTTAGATTCTGAGCGAAACGAGGAAGCTATTGTTTTTACAATGGTGTTCATTTTATTTTATTTTTTTTATTTTTATATCCTGTATACAAAATTTCTTCCAAAAGGAGTGTTTCGATTTTAATCTACTGTAATCTACTGTACAGCAGAGCGACATTCACTTACCTGCTTTTTTTTTATTATTTTTTTTTTTTATATCTTGTATACAAAATTTCTACCAGAAAATGTGCTTCGATTTCAACATATAGTATCTTGTATTTTAGCAAATTGGATCGAGATGGTACTTTAGAGAGGTCATTTTTCGATTTTATCAATAGTTATTAAATGCCACGGGAAAAACCACCGATAAATTTCGTAAAAACGCTAAAAAATGAGATTTTAATTTCTAACGCTTTGTTTATCACCATAGAAACGAATAAAAAATTAAAATATTATAATATTAATTCAACTTACATGATGAAATAAATAATAACAAAATATAAAATATCCAGACTGACATACCGTCTCCGCTCAGAATCGTTTTTCTTATACAATGATATTATATCAGTGAATTCAAGTCTAATACAATCCATTATACAATAACCCACTTGTTATCTACTGTACAGCAGAGCGGCATCCACTTACCTGCTTTTTATATATTTTTAAGAGGACGTGGTACCCGCATGTGTTGTCTCCGTCTTACAAGTGCGTAACATAACAAATTTTACGCTCAGCTTAACACGTGTAGCTCCGTTAGTTTGAAAATTAGAATGATTCTACCTCTAATAAAATTTAAAGGTAAGATTATTATCTAGGCAATCTCATGGGATTTTTATTATTTTTTTATTTTAAAGCAAGTTATGAGTATTTTAAGATGTATAAAAAATTTACAATTTTAAAATACTCATAACTCGCGTTAACATTAAAATACACTAAAATCATATGAGGTTACCTAGATAATAATCTTATCTTTAGATTTTATAAGAGGCCAACTCACTCTAAAATCAACGGAGCTACACGTGTTCTGCTGAGCGTAAAATTTGCTATGTTACGCACTTGTAAGACGGAAACAACACATACGGGTATTACGTCCTCTTAAGGACCGTGACAAATATATCAATTACTATATCATTTTTACATTTTGATTAGATACCTATTATTTAATTGGTTTATTCACAAAAATATATTATTTGTATTGAAAGCAAAAGTAATGTGGCGCTCGACGAAAAGGTATGCGCGTGTACGCGTCGAGGGCCAACGTAAAAAATAAAACACAACGTAGGTTAATGAATTTGGCGTTTATTTTGTACGAACAGTTTTTAACAATTACGAGGCGAAGCCGGTCACGCGTGGGTTTCGGAGGAGGAATTGTGCGCGTCGCGAGTCGCGTTAACGAAGTCGTTGCTGACTGGGGGTCGACGGTCGGTTCCCGTTGCTGAGCCCAAAGACCGGTGGTCGCGGCGGCAAGACGGAGGAACGAACACGTGTACGAGCTGTCAGGACGGAGAGATTTTACGGAAACACGGACGGGTTGTGCATAGGTGCGGGTACGCAAAAGACTAGGCCGTGCCAGCCGCCCGACACTTCGAAGGCGCGAACGCCGCGGAGGTGCCGAGCGGTGTTGCCAACGTTGGGACGCGAGACCGGAGGGGTGAGAGCCATGTGGTGAGACCGGTGGCCCACCACATCACTCCCCCTCTAAAAAAAAAAAACAAAAATTTACATAATTTACAAATTTCGGGGACGTTGCAGATAATGTCGAATGGAGCCGTTGACGGAAGGTGAATTGGGCGTTGAGTGCGATTGAAATTCGAAGTTGACGGATGATGAGCTTGAAGTTGACGGCGAAGTTGACGGAAGATGAACGTTGTCGGAAGTTGAGAATTGAAGCAGTGAATGTGAAGCATCGACGACGAGAGGTCGGTGTGCGGAAATGCACCTCG
>NC_042493.1:43370031-43383459 GCF_005508785.2 Acyrthosiphon pisum
TCACAAATAATAAATTCGGATACCTAAGATATAGTGATAAATGATTATCATGTGTACCTACTTCCGACAATAACTTTTATTGTTATACATACTACATACATATTATAAATAATTGGATTATTGGACTATCGCGTCTTGTCGCATGCAATCCCCACTACATACCGTCCTTCAAGGCGCCTAGTTCAAGATTACCACTACACGTTCTTTTGATCAGCTGTTATGTTTAATGTTCAGTTGTAATGATAATAACCTTGTGATATAAACACAGCTGTTAACACGTTTTTCTAGTACGGGTAACAAGGATCTAACATCATGTTGGTTTCTATGCTGTTAATAAGTATAGTCATTAGTCCTATACACAGAATCTGTGGTCGTATACACGATTTAAGATAGTACTATCTTGGTTATCATTATTATGAAAACGGTTACAAGACTGGTTAATTGGTTACGTTACGCGCGGTAGGCTTGTTTACCATTCCCTATTTCACGTGATATTACAACCGTTAGGTACAGATTTCATTATTTTTTTTTTAAACTTCTTTTGAAGGTTAGGGTATTGCATGATACATAATCAATAATTTTGAATTATGAATACATTGTTTAAAATAGTTTAGAGTTTACAATTTACATTTACTATTACTACTAAACTACTTGAACTCACGATTAAACATACATGCTTTAATACTTTAATATTTTTTCTTTTTTTCTTTGTATAACATTATATAAAATCTTCCGATTTATCTTTAATCGTGTTTAAACTTAAGTGTATTATGCACTCCACATTCAATTGTGCGTATACAATGTTATTGCTAAGTTAACTATTAAACACAATTAGGTACTAATTATAATTCATTGCAAATGAATTACCACATTATAAAATATGTAAGCTGTGAGTACATAAATTATGAAGAGTAGCAGAATAAGATGGGCCGGTCATGTTTGGAGATCTGAGGGAGTACTGGGGAGCATAACAAAATGGAGACCAAATACAAAACGGTCCCCAGGAAGACCCAGACAACGGTGGGCTGATAGTCAAGGATGACCTCAGGATGATTGGACTGAAACATGTGGAGGAAGTGTCAAGAGACAGAAAAAAGTGGAAAGAAGTTGTTGTTGCGGCAATGGACCTTAATGGTCTGTAAAACGCCTTAGAAGAAGACGAGTACATAAATAATAATAATAATAACAACAAAATAATACATTTTAATTAACTAGGTATGATATTTTATTATATGTTCAAAATGACGACCATCCACATCTAAACAAAGTGCTAACCGTTTTATAACTTCACTAGTTGTAGCTTTTTTTAAAATTGATGCAGGTATTTTCTTACATATTTCAGTTATCCTGGTTTTTAGTTCGTTTATGTTATTTGACTCCTTTTTATATACTTCATTTTTTAAGTACCCCCAAAAATAAAAATCAAGGACAGTCATATCCGGAGAACGTGGTGGCCAAAGAATTGCTGAGCCTTGCGTTCCTATCCATTTATCACCAAAAATATCATTTAAAAAAGCACGTACAGCTAATGTATTGTGAGCTGGAGCACCATCATGTTGCCAAATCATATTTAAGCGCTGATCTAATGAAATGTCTTCCATCAACAATGGCAGTTCATTTTTTAAAAAAAATTGAGGTAAGCGGTTCCATTTAAATTATTTTCAAAAAAAATATGGACCTACCAAACTATTATTCATTATGCCACACCATACATGTACACCCCATCTAACTTGTCTATTAGATTCATTTAACCAATGGGGATTTTTATCGCTCCAATAATGATTATTGTGGTGGTTTACAGTTCCATTATTATGGAACCTCGCCTCATCAGTCCACATCATTTCTCTAAAAAATTGGGTTGATCTTCCAATCGAACCATCATATGAGCAACAAATGTAATACATACGCCGTTCATAATCCGTTGGTAGTAGTTGCTGTACCCGAGTTGGTAAGTAAGCATGATACTTATACTTTTTAGCTGTTTTTTGTTCTAGATAGTATGATACAATGTAAATCTTCTGAAATGTATAGCAATTCACAATGTATTAGTAAAAAAATAAGATGATTATTAAAATAAATTTATTTTTTAGGTTTACTTGATACATCTCGCAAGGATATATGCGGATTCTCAATCAATTTACACAAGACTTCCAGTGAATTACTTTTGTTTATGTTTGTGTTTCGAGTTGTATTTGTTTTAGTAAACATACCATTCATACTTAATTGTTTGTTTATTCTGTAAAACATTGTATGACCTGGACACTGGCTATCAGGATAACGTTGTTGATACAACCTATATTATATGCATATTATACATATTCTATCATTACATTTTATAAGAAGGATATGTTCACAAAAATATATGTATGGCTATAATTAAGTTGTTCACTTGTAAATTTAATTAGCTATTTGTGTCGTAATATTTATATTTTGATTTTAACTTGGCTGATTTTTTTTTTTACTTTTATCTGTACCATATTTTGTTATAAACACATACATTATGACGTATAATTATATATCTTAATAAATCAAGTTAATAAAACAAAAGCATACATACATGTCTAATATGTTTAAGTTTATATAATAAATATATTAGTTTACCTTGCAGCAGTTCTGGAGTTTTTCCCAGATTCAATAAAACAGTGCAACATATTAGTTTTTTCAGCGTTAGTGTACATATTATTATACAAATGTATGTACCTAAGTATGTAAATTATAGTAGAAAAAAATTTAACTTAGTTGTAGTTATAAGTGATGAAATGAAAGAAGGTTGACAAGAAATACAACAATAGACAAATTGGTTTTGTTAAAATAAGTCATATATCATTTAACAGATAAATACATATTTAGATACAAGGTATGTAGGTAAAAACATGATAGTCCGGGATAAACCTTTGCTACAGTGACAATAGTGACATTGATTATCAAAGATTATTATTTATTAAAAAGTTTATTTTTGTAAATAAAATTGGAAATTTTGATATCTAGTGAAAAAAAAAAAAATTATCTTACACATGTTCATTTCAAGCTTTAACATTTAAAGTTTAATTTGTATTGTTAAAAACTTATTTTAAAATTTAAACAAATACACAATATGGATCAATTCCAATCATATAAAGACTTTCTTGCTAACGATGGTCAAGAAAGTTCTATATCGGAAGTTGATTTTTATAAACAGGGCTACAAATCCACTTATGATCAACTAGAATTGCAAATTCAGGTATTATAAATTAATAACAATAAAAAAGTCTCAATTAAATTTAAAAAAATATATTCACAGGAGGCATATAGTTTAAAAAATAAAAACATCATTTTAACCAATGATTTGAAGGTATTGAGTTTAGACAATGAACAGTTGAAGGAAGTTATTGGCGAAGTTATGAAGCAAACGGTACATAATTAAAAAAATAAACTACAGGGTGGTTTATTTAATGTAAATCACTTATTATTTAAAAAAGTATAAATATTTTTGAAAATAATTTTTCTACACTTTTAAGTTACACAAAACAACATTTTTAAAAACGAATTATATTTTAAAGTTTAAAATGTGGTTTTGTAACAACTTGAAACCTTGTAGAAAAAATATTTCCAAAAACATTAATACTTTTCTTAAATAATAAGTGTTTTAATAGTATACAAACTGAACTTAACTTAACTTAACTGAATTTAATTTAACTTAACTGAACTTAATTTAACTTAACTAAATCTATTCAAACATAAATAAATACTGAGTTCAAAAATAATTCTTTTAACTTTGTAGGAGAGTTTAAAAACAAGTAACCTGGCTTTAAAAAGTTCTTATGAAGTAACACTTCAGGAAAATGAACATTTAAAGCTTAAATAACAACTTTGGTAAGAAACATTTGATATACAATTATTATAAAATATATATTTTAATTTATACTTAATATTAATATAGAAAATGGAAAATTAAAAAAAGGTTACATTAGTTACTATGGAAAAGTTACTGGACACAAAATTGGCTCGACTAGAAAATAGCTAGTTTAGTATCGGCTTCCGTTGTACCAGCTGAACATATAAGCGTGGATACTACATCAATACACCATACTCCTTTGATTCCGGTAAAATCATTTCATGATGAATGCGTCGAGTTTGTTCAACAGGTAAATTGTTTGAATCACATGTATTGGTATTTACTATACAAACATTATACGTATTAAGTTAAAAAAAATAATAATAATAATTAGAATCTTAATTGTTTTTAAAGTTAGCTTATACTTACAATTTTATTTAGTGTACTGAATGGTGGTGCCCCGTGCATTCCAGTTTTGGGCAGGTTGTGAAAAACGTTAAACCGTTAACATTTGAGGATGAAACTATTATTAGACGTACCAAGGCACGCTACGCATACTGGTCCAAAGGAGATATGATAATTTTTATTGGAGTACCTACGAATTTTAGTTTAACAGACAATAATAAAATTAATGATTTTTTATGACAGCTTCGATGCTGTACAAACGAAAGGAAGCGCAGTACACAACCAATCGTATACAAAATACCTTCATGCTGGCCAACATTATTGCCTGACGACATCGACAAGCTTTCCGCCAATTTTAATAACTTATTAAATAATTAAAATAATTAATACTTACTATTATAGCATAATAATTATACTTCCCGATTCTCAACTTAATTTAAATATCCTTAATCTTCATTCCTAGTACAAAGATACTAGTATACTATGAACATAGGTACCACAAGGAACTCTTCACAATTACTCGTGATCAAACAGAACAATAGGTGGTTGAACTCTGGCTTTTGGGTCTAGAAAAACAAACGGGAAAAAAAGCCAGAGTTCAACCCAATAGGTATTCACAATTTGAATATAATATACTACCGCCTGCCTATAAAGTATTGTTAATTCGAATATTTTTGAAAATTATAGTAATTATTCAAAAGTATAGAAAACTGCGATTAGGCGACACTTAAATTGATTTTAAGTAACACTTATATGATTGTGCATACGAGTACCTAACAATAAAATAAAGTTGCAGTGTATGCAAATAATAAATAACAATTTACAAGATGTTATGAACAAGCTGTACAAAGGAAATTAATAATATTTAATATATACAGACTGTACCTGCTGTTTTTTTCCCCATCTGACAACACTAAATTAACATTCATAAACTTAATGATCAACCATCAAGTTCTTATCATTTTAAATAAAATACTAGTTCATATTTATTTAATCGTTGTCCACTAAATTTATAATGATGAATGAACTATACTAACACGTTTAAATAATATTTTCAACAGGTAAATATTACATTACCTATAATAAATAAATTGGCTCTGAACTAATTTTATTCATCGTAAATCGCATAATACCTATGTATATTGTAATACACCATGTTTATATTTTCATAATTATAATAAATTACGCGTGGTCTACTGGTCTGACATCCTTTTTTTTCACTGAAGAACAGGACGAAAATCACCTCGATCTCGTTTTCTAGCGTTAACTATTTCAGAACCACACTTATTATGACATGGCAATGGTTCTTCGACAGTGTCTAATAAACCGTGCTCCCTTAAAAATGTAATGGCATTCTCTTCACTCTTTGCAACAGTCAAATAAAATTCTTTTAATTGCATAATGCACACAATATTATATAAAACGGACACAAATATAAACACGGTACAACACAATTGACAACCAATATGTAACAAACAAACTTATTCAATTTGTTATAATGTCGCACAGTAATTATAGGTAGGTATTTTTTAATAACAATAAACATAGTTGGAAAATACAAGATATGACATATATCAGAACATTTTATTTTATCATTTAGTGGATGTACGTGTTTATAATACAGTTTATCTATATTTTTTTCTTCTACGATATGCGGTCTACATTTATCATGGTAGACCACATGCATTTGTAGTCCGTATATGAGAGTAGCACCTTATATTTTGAGCGTATTAATGATCTTAATCCTGCCTCAAAAAAGATAAGTTTCTATATTAATAATTGAGAAAAACTCGTCTTTTGGATGTCTTGGTTTGTATGAAGAGTACATAAAATGTGTAGTTAAAATTCAAAATTGCATAAAATTAAACATCAATATTTTGTTTTGTGGTAAGAGTAAATTATACTCCCCCCCTTACTAGTACAATATTAAGGCTGATATTTAGATTAAAATATTTTTCGCTTAAATAAATTTTTGGACTTCAATGTCACTGTTAATATTATGAACCATTATAAAATTTTACTTTCATTTATAAGCCCAGGACTATGAAAAATCTATTCCAAAATGATGATACAGTTAAATCAAAATTGTCGTTTTGCCGTTTTGCAAAATATGAGTAAAGATATAACATGTATTCAAAAAATTGAAACCAACTTTCCAATAACCCCAGACTTAAAACAACAAAAGTAAAATTTTTAAAATGCTGTTAATAATATTTAACTCGATTTTAGTACAAATTACTATTTAATGACAACACCAATCATTGACAGAAAGAATTTATATTGAGCAATTACTTAGTAGTAATTTATATATGTATAATAATAATTAATCACATACCTACTTACTATTTTTTTTAATTGATTATTTGCTTTACGCAATTTACACAATATGTGTAGGTATGTGTATTAAACACAACATACATTTATTTTTTAAGTTGTAATGATTGATGTTGTCACCTCACTTAAATTAATTATAAAATAACATAAAAATTATAAAACATTAACACTAGCACAATTTTTAGTTTTCAATAAATATCATTGGTAATGTGCAGTTAGTTGTCCAAATAGATTTTTTTCCACTTCTTGCAAATTCCAATATAGAATCATAATATATTATGTGTAAGTTATAATGTGCAGTTAGTCCTAATATGTAGAGTTTTTTCCACTTCTTGCAATTATTAACTTGATTACACCTAAACAATTTATTTGTCATTATAATAATTAAATAATATTACAGTTAAACAAATGTATACTTACTTAATTTATTTTGTAGTCATATTTAAATCCAATATGTGAAGCAATATCTTTATTTTTCACTGTTACAAAAATATTGGTATTTTTAAATGTAATTAGAAATAGCTGTATGAATATCATATTAACACAGAGGATCTTCCAAATTGTGTGTGCTAGTAGATTTCACTATGGCATATTCAAATTCCAATATAGAATCATAATATATTATGTGTAAGTTATAATGTGCAGCAGTTAGTCCTAATATGTAGAGTTTTTTCCACTTCTTGCAATTATTAACTTGATTACACCTAAACAATTTATTTGTCATTATAATTATTAAATAATATTACAGTTAAACAAATTTATACTTACTTAATTTATTTTGTAGTCATATTTAAATCCAATATGTGAAGCAATATCTTTATTTTTCACTGTTACCAAAATATTGGTATTTTTAAATGTAATTAGAAATAGCAGTATGAATATCATTTTAACATAGAGGATATTCCAACTTGTATGTGATAGTAAATTTCACTATGGCATATTCAAATTCCGATTTGGAATCATAATATATTATGTATACGTTATAACGTGCGGTTAATCCTAATAGATTTTTTTCCACTTCTTTGCAATTAACCTGATTACCTGCAAAATGTGCTTGTCAATATAATAATTAAATAATATTACAGTTTAAATGTATAATTACTTAATTTATTTTGTAGTGATATTTTAATCCAATATGTGAAGCAATATTTTTATTTTTCACTGTTACCAAAATATTGGCATTTTTTAATGTAATTAGAAATAGCTGTATGAATATCATATTAACACAGAGGATCTTCCAAATTGTGTGTGCTAGTAGGTAGATTTCACTATGGCTTATTGAACTTTATTTATAAAAAAGTGCATTATTAACATTAACCATTTAATCAAATAGTATTTGGCACAATTTTATTCAATTATTTCTTACAATCTTACAAGTTTATAACAATAATATAACCTAACCTATAATTTAACCGTTTATCAGGTTTACCTTCTCAACGTATATCATGTGCTTCACAGTAACCTGGTAATAGGTATACTTACATATTATCATGTAACCATGAACCATGGTAATATTATAGATATTATCTGTAACCGTGCACAGAACAAAATGAACAATACAAATAACAGCTAATCTATGATTTTTACCTAATTGTGAATCAGCCTAATCAGGCATCACCGTATTGTTTCGTACAATCGTACCCGTAGGTATTTTGTACTTTGTACTTTGTAGTAGCCAGTGGGGACAAGAGGATTACACGCAACTACGCAACTACGCGTCATATGACGAGTGACAGTAATGGTCCAATTACTTATAATAAGTACTTGTATAGTGACTACTGTCTAGAGAGTAGGTACAACGGTTATCATCGATAACGATATACCTTGAGGTCGAATAATATCGAATTTATTACTTATAGCTTCTGGTCTTTGTAATTGATAAGTATTATTATGATCAATGCCGCAAACACATTCAGTGGGGCGATCTGAGCGAACCTTGCCAAATGGGACTTATAAAATACATTTAGAGGACAACTTAAGTTTGCAGTACTTACTGAATTGATAATATGAAAAATGTAATTTCTTTTACCCTAGGGTATAAAAATCCTAATTATTGCGGTATCTACCGACTAGGTATAACACATTAACACATAAACACCTGCCAAAACTACCCAACTTTGAGGAGTTATATCTCATCAATGGATTAATGAAAAATGAAAATTGAAACGTGATAATTCATAAAAAAAATAGCTTTATTAATTTATGAAATTAAAAGTATAGGTTACCATTTGAAAATCAAAAGTTGATAGTGTTTTTCCTAATAAATATAAGGGTGAAAAATATAAAAAAATTATATAATTCTAGAACAGCATAGATCTAAAATTTTGAAAAAAAAAAAATTTGAAAAAAGTGAATACTTTTCGAGATAATGAGTGTTTTACGCTTAATCAATCACCCTGTATTACCCGTTCACAACCACGACCCCTAATGATAACCGATAAGTAATACATTATAGGCATTTTAAAACTAAACAGTACATACATGATTTTGAGACGGTGTTGGTGAGTTGCGGCCCAATCCCTAAATAACGTACGAGTTGCGGCCCGGGTTTATGAGAGGTACGTACGAATTGCGGCCGTACAATAATCTATATACTACATATCGCCGTCCCGGTAGAACAATGACGCAACTGCAATAATTGCAATTTTACAGGAAACCCAAAAAACTAAATTATTTTCACTAAAATGTTAATTATTTATGAGTGTACAATTAATTATGGAATTGGGGCTTTGGAAATTGTTACAATACCAGTCCACTAATAGGTGTACTTTTTGCTGTTGAAAAAATTCACCCCTTACCCAGAATTTCACCACCTAAGTAGCAAATAAGTATGATTATTTTGGACAATAAATTAGGGAAAAATAAACTTTTTTGAACAACTTTATAAAAAAAATTATTATTTTAAAATTTTAATGACTGATGCTTATAATACATATTTTAAGACTTACTAATAGTTCAAAATAAAAAAAAAAACAATAACTTTGTTGAGCAAACTTTCAGTATATAAACATAACAGAATAATAAAAATCAAATTTCTGTCTCCTTAACAAAAAATAAGGAACTTGATTGATGCTTGTAATAATCTTAAGATTAAAAAAAAATAATAATAATAAAAAAAAAACAATAACATTGTTGAGCAAACTTTCAGTATAAACATAACAAAATAATAAAAATCAAATTTCTGTCTCTTTAACAAAAAATAAGGAACTTGATTGATGCTTGTAATAAATTTAAGATTAAAAAAATAAAAATAAAAATAAAAAACAATAACATTGTTGAGCAAACTTAAGTACAAAAATAACAAATCAATAACTAATTATTTGTTTTCAAGAGTTTCATAAAAAGTTTTATAATATTGTGGAATTATGTTGGTTTGAATTAAACTCTTTAAATCGCGTAGTTTATTTTCCGAGAGGGTCATCATTTTAGTGTAAGCTGATTTTAGAACTATGTTATTAGTTTCTATGCTTTTTCGAGCTCGTGTTTTTTTAGATGTAAAGTTAAGTTCATTCATCTCCAACTGTTTATAACTATTTTTAAAAAAAATTACTTCACTTCCTTTCTCAAAACGTACAACTTTAATTTCTGATAGTTTAAAATCATTACCAGATACATCTTTTGTCATGGTAAGGGCCATGTCATTGTGCAACGTCTTAATGTCCTTGAAGTCTGAAAAATTCATTTCTTGAACATGTAGTGGTTCTCCTTTTTTTTTTAGCGTTTCGAATAATGGGCACATATTGGTCTGGAACGTAAATTGGTCCGGATTTCTTGGCTCTGGTCAATGATTTTTCAATTATGATGTGGATAGTATCTCCCTCATTCTGAGTGTGTCCTCGAATCAAGTACTTATGGGTTATGGTTTGAATGTTAAGGTATTGAACCGCATACAAATACATGGCAATGATGTATCTACAAAATAAATTAAGGAATCAATTATAATTAATAATCAAAGAATTGTCTAGAGTATTTTTAAAAATAAAAAAAATTTCTTGAATTTACTTTTTTTTTCTGTCCTCCTCAATTGTCCGAGTAAAAAACAACGTTTGCCCCAGGAAAATGACTCGCCAACTCTTCAAGATATTGTAACACACAACTTCCGATTTCAATCACACCTCTATTTCCGATTCCCTCGTGCCAAAAAAAGCAATAGCTTTTGTCTTTTCCAATTTCACTCACCTACACCAATAACCAAACAAATTATCATTAATTAAACAGTAATAAACGAAAGAAAATACTTGTTTTTTTTTTTAAATTTACTCCTACTTACCGTGAAATTATAACAATTAAGTCTTGATTTGTAGAAGAAAGCTGAAGATTGACCCATTGGCACTGGTAAGACAGGTTGCAAATCATAAACTGCCAAATGTATCTCCCCTCTTTGAGCCATTTGCTTGTCAATATTTTTTTCTTCACGGCTCAGAGTTTTCTCCTCTTGATGACGTTGGTACTTTTCTTCGAGCTTTGCTTTCTCTTCACCTGTCGCGTTTTTGTAACCTTCGCAAATATCACATTGATCCTTCTTTGGAAGAAAAAAACCAATATTAAATTCAGTATTAAATATACGTGAGTAAGTGTCGTAATTTGCAGCTTGTAGGTTAGCGGTAGTCCTTTGAGAAGAATAATTTCTGTGCATTTCTGAGATAGTTAAGCCACCATCGATGAACTCTCTAGAGGTGTCACTTCTTACATGATGACTCTCGATTCGAGGAATTGAGTTTATGTGGTTTCTAACTGAGGCCAAAACTTCGGGATCAGTCTTGCGATGATTTGAATGTTTCCCTCTGTTGTCTATAGGGGCCATCCCAGTACCAGTTTTTCCTTGGATAACAGTACGAATTCTTCTTTCGGTTATTCCCAAGGTATTTATCAAAAAAGTTTTACAAACACGAACTTTTTGCTCATTTTTCCTAATGTAGAAAGCGCAATTTGGCTTTCTAGGTTCTTGAGCGCTTACGCGACGGTATTTCATTACAAGTGTTTCGATACATGAATTTAAGTAGTCCCGTTGTCGTTGGAATGAACCCATAGCCCAATAATCTGCAAACAGTTGTGATCTGTAGTCCTCTGAAATATTTTTGTACACGAGAGAATACATTTATCACTACATGGTTGTCCCATCTTTCGAGCATCAACCATTTTTCCTGTTCTTGATTTATAAGCTTGCCCTGAATTTTTCAACCTTTTTGCTTTCACTTTGCCCCAATTGTTAACATCGCGCAGTCTTTTTTTGGGTTTGTTAGTAGGACACGTTATTTCAAGAAAATTACCTGAATTCGAGTCAGCACTTCGAGTTGCACTCGGTGTATCAGTACCTGCACTCGATGTATCTGTACCTGAACTTGATGAGTCATTATCTTCACTGGATGGTTGGTAACTGTCACTTGATCCACCAAGTGACAGTTCATCTGAACTACTTTCAGAACTACGTAATAATATTGGTTGTCTTTTTATAATTGATTTAGTTGCGTTGGTTCTTGTAATCAAATACACACTTTTTCTATGTGTAACTTTCTTTACTTGTTGTTGTGAAGTTTTCGCTTGTTGGTCTTTGCTGATGACTACTGTTTCTGGCTCTTTAGTTGGTGGTTCTTCACATAATTGCATGTGTTGCTGTTGTGAAGTTGTCACTTGTTGGTCTTTGCTGATGACTACTGTTTCTGGCTCTTTAGTTGGTGGTTCTTCACATAATTGCAAGTGTTGCTGTTGTGAAGTTGTCGCTTGTTGGTCTTCGCTGCTGACTACCGTTTCTGCACCTACTTGTCCTCCCGTCACAGCAATCCGTATCATCTTTAGTGCTCGGCTACTCATTTTCAGTCCTACTTCACTATTACCTTTTTTCAAATTTTATTCTAAGGAACGGAGAACTCCGAATTAAAATACGCAATTTTAATTACATAATTTTCGCACTTTAATTAGGTTTTAATAATCCGCGTATTCCGCGTGTTCCGTTATTTACGCGATAATAGGTTTTCCAATACCTACTTCAATAATAATATAATCGCGTAAATAACGGAATACGCGTGAAGTAATAAGAGATGAATTAATTAAATTTAAGAATATTAAAATTGAAAATTGACGTAACTGTCATAACTACTATCTATTTTTAGTTACAACAATGACGCAAAATACAGCTATGGCGCAATCGAGTAAACAATCTAGTTAAACAACGGCCCAAAGTATAGTTATCACAGTTGATTATTTAGGAGTTTCAGATAAACAATGACACAAAAGATACTTACGTCGTTGTTGCTCCAATATTATAATACAAATAATTCAAAAGTAACCTATCATACAGTCATGTCTTTTTTCATCTAGAGACAGCAGCTCACTCGTTGACATCAAACACATTACTGACACATGCGGCGATGTTGCACCGAATTCATTTTACAAATAACTGATAATTCCACAACGACGCAATTGCCCTCTGGCGGTCTAAAATACAACTACAGTTCCGTCGTTTTTCTACATTATGCGTACGCTATATTTAAACTCATCGTAGCATTTAGGCCATTTATACCAAAACCAAATTTTGCAGTTGCGTCATTGTCCTACCGAGACGGCGATATATAATATATACTATAAATAAAAAAAAAATTATCGTAAATTAATAATACCGTATAGTCATTTCATTTTTTAGCTATTGTTTTTGTTAAAATACAATGTATACATATAATAATATTTTGCGTTTTTAGAATATAATATATAATGATAATAATAATAAAAAAAATTAAAAATTAATATTCGTAAATTAATAATACCGTATAGTCATTTCATTTTTTAGCTATTGTTTTTGTTAAAATACAATGTATAAATATAATAATATTTTGCGTTTCTAGAATATAATAAAAAAATTAAATTAGAAAAAAATAAAA
>NC_042493.1:43383509-43387251 GCF_005508785.2 Acyrthosiphon pisum
AAAGCCAGAGTTCAACCCAATAGGTATTCACAATTTGAATATAATATACTACCGCCTGCCTATAAAGTATTGTTAATTCGAATATTTTTGAAAATTATAGTAATTATTCAAAAGTATAGAAAACTGTGATTAGGCGACACTTAAATTGATTTTAAGTAACACTTATATGATTGTGCATACGAGTACCTAACAATAAAATAAAGTTGCAGTGTATGCAAATAATAAATAATAATTTACAAGATGTTATGAACAAGCTGTACAAGGGAAATTAATAATATTTAATATATACAGACTGTTCCTGCTGTTTTTTAACATTCATAAACTTAATGATCAACCACCAAGTTTTTATAATTTTAAATAAAATACTAATACTATAAAAATACTAGTTCATATTTATTTAATCGTTGTCCACTCAATTTATAATTATGAATGAACTATACTAACACGTTTAAATAATATTTTCAACAGGTAAATATTACATTACCTATAATAAATAAATTGGCTCTGAACTAATTGTATTCATCGTAGATCGCATAATACCTATGTATATTGTAATACACCATGTTTATATTTTCATAATTATAATAAATTATGTTTATTAGCTCTAATTTGAAAAATATAATGTAATAATCATAAAAAATCAATATAAAAAATAATAAAAAATTAGACCTATTGTTTAAGTCCTCGTAATGAAAAAATTTGTTCCTCTATCGTATACTACGCGTGGTCTGACATCCTTTTTTTTCACTGAAGAACAGGACGAAAATCACCTCGATCTCGTTTTCTAGCGTTAACTATTTCAGAACCACACTTATTATGACATGGCAATGGTTCTTCGACAGTGTCTAATAAACCGTGCTCCCTTAAAAATGCAATGGCATTCTCTTCACTCTTTGCGACAGTCAAATAAAATTCTTTTAATTGCATAATGCACACGATATTATATAAAACGGACACAAATATAAACACGGTACAACACAATTGACAACCAATACGTAACAAACAAACTTATTCAATTTGTTATAATGTCGCACAGTAATTATAGGTAGGTATTTTTTAATAACAATAAACATAGTTGGAAAATACAAGATATGACATAATATATTAGAACATTTTATTTTATCATTTAGTGGATGTACGTGTTTATAATACAGTTTATCTATATTTTTTTCTTCTACGATATGCGGTCTACATTTATCATGGTTGACCACATACATTTGTAGTCCGCATATGAGAGTAGCACCTTATATTTTGAGCGTATTAATGATCTTAATCCTGCCTCATAAAAGATAAGTTTCTGTATTAATAATTGAGAAAAACTCGTCTTTTGGATGTCTTGGTTTGTATGAAGAGTACATAAAATGTGTAGTTAAAATTCAAAATTACATAAAATTAAACATCAATATTTTGTTTTGTGGTAAGAGTAAATTATACTCCCCCCCCTTACTAGTACAATATTAAGGCTGATATTTAGATTAAAATATTAATCTAAAATATTTTAAAATATTTTTCGCTTAAATAAATTTTTGGACTTCAGTGTCACTGTTAATATTATGAACCATTATAAAATTTTACTTTCATTTATAAGCCCAGGACTATGAAAAATCTATTCCAAAATGATGATACAGTTAAATCAAAATTGTCGTGCAAAATATGAGTAAAGATATAACATGTATTCAAAAAATTGAAACCAACTTTCCAATAACCCCAGACTTAAAACAACAAAAGTAAAATTTTTAAAATGCTGTTAATAATATTTAACTTGATTTTAGTACAAATAACTATTTAATGACAACACCAATCATTGACAGAAAGAATTTATATTGAGCAATTACTTAGTAGTAATTTATATATGTATGATAATAATTAATCACATACCTACTTACTATTTTTTTTAATTGATTATTTGCTTTACGCAATTTACACAATATGTGTAGGTATGTGAATTAAACACAACATACATTTATTTTTTAAGTTGTAATGATTGATGTTGTCACCTCACTTAAATTAATTATAAAATAACATAAAAATTATAAAATATTAACACTAGCAAAATTTTTAGTTTTCAATAAATATCATTGGTAATGTGCAGTTAGTTGTCCAAATAGATTTTTTTCCACTTCTTGCAAATTCAAATATAGAATCATAATATATTATGTGTAAGTTATAATGTGCAGTTAGTCCTAATATGTAGAGTTTTTTCCACTTCTTGCAATTATTAACTTGATTACACCTAAACAATTTATTTGTCATTGTAATAATTAAATAATATTACAGTTAAACAAATTTAAACTTACTTAATTTATTTTGTAGTCATATTTAAATCCAATATGTGAAGCAATATCTTTATTTTTCACTGTTACCAAGATATTTGGTATTTTTAAATGTAATTAGAAATAGCAGTATGAATATCATTTTAATATAGAGGATATTCCAACTTGTATGTGATAGTAAATTTCACTATGGCATATTCAAATTCCGATTTGTAATCATAATATATTATGTATACGTTATAATGTGCAGTTATATGATAAAACAAATTACAAATGACACTGAAACACATTCAATGCATCAAACATTCACAATTTAAAAAAAAATATATATATATTTACAATCTATACATACAATAAGCACATTCGATAATAGAATGAGAAGCACGTCATAAATAAATAAAAATACAATTATATAAAACTATGCAAATAATATTAATTAAAAAAATGTCAAACAGCATAATACTAATATACTATAATACTATATACATATAATACTGTTATTAAAATAATTAAAATTATACATTTATTTTAATAATTCACAAGCAAACATATTCTGGCCACAACACTTTGGCGCCCCTAAAATACTGGCGACTGGGCAGTTGTACCCAGCCCCCCCCCCCTAAGTGCAGCCCTGGTTGTTGTCAACATTCATAAATACAACTATACTAATGATCGAGAGTTTGATGAAGATTCCTTGGAAATGGAAAACTTTCAGCGTCATAGAAATACATTAAGTGTTTACCCAAATCTTCATGACATAGTTTAAAACTAGGTATCAAAATAAAAAAATACTTTATTTTATTTTTTATTTGAAATTGAGTACCTAATAACAATATTTGTATCAAATGTATCAATTAATATTTTTGTTCATTCTATTTGTATACAAATTAATTGTGTTTGTGACTTTAAATAATTGTCACAGAGGTTTTTTATTAATTGTAATAAGTAATAACAACGCAAAATAAATAAGTAAAAATGTAAAATAATTGTATAATGTTATATATTATATTTTCTTTCATTTTTATACACGTAACTACTCAGTGGCGTAGCCAGAATTAAGAAATGGGGGGTGTTTTAAGTATAGATTAAAACCAAGTTTTTACAGTTATCGTATATAAATAAATTTACTATTTACGGTTCAGGACTTGACTTGCTGCACTAAAAATTATCGAAATATGCAGTTAAAATCTCAAAATATGCTTAAATATATGTACTATATAGCAACATTTTTATATTATTTTTGAAAAATCATAAAACATACCTATTGAAATTTAGGTAATAAAAAACTAAAAAAATAACTAGGTATATAAACCTGATAAATAAATAAATAACAGCTTAATTTTTAAAAAGGTGGGCAAGTGGATGTCGCTCTGCTGTATAGTAGTTACAAGTGGGTCACTGTATAATGGTTGGTATAAAAATTGAATTCAATGATAAAATATCATTGTATAAGAAAACGATTCTGAGCG
>NC_042493.1:43387301-43392397 GCF_005508785.2 Acyrthosiphon pisum
TGACCTCCCACACATCAAAGAAAATATTATAAAATATAAAGAAAAAAGAAAAAAGAAAATTATAAATTATATTATATTTGTTGAACTTATATTAATTTTTTTCATGTTTAAATAACAGGAAATTATTACTCGTTACCATTTTATTATATTAATATAATATAATTATAATTTATTTTTTAAATAAAAATATGGTGATAAACTGATAAATAATAGGTCACATACTAAATAACTAAATCTATTGATTGATTTTATACATTTGATAAACTGTAATTAATTTAATTGTGTAATACTTATATAGTAGTTTGTATAGTAATTTTAAACAAACAGTTACTTATATAAATAATTGTATATGTGCTGATTTAAATTTAAAAAATATCATCTTAAAAATTAAACCACTAATCCAACTAAAAAATTTGCTACAGTTTGAAAAAAAATTGTTTGTATCGTACGTTTTCTAGCAGTTTTGGCAACTTTGCGATATATGGTTTCAATTTGTGTAAAATATGGTAATAGAAGATCTAGAGATTCGAACTATAAAAGTATAAATCAAAATAATATTATTATTATTTCGGATCGACGATATTATGGGTATTTATAAACTGTGCGCGGGTCACGGCGGCTGCGAAAGATAACAGGTTTCAATCTATGGTGAGGTACCGCTGCTCATGCGCGCGGTGTGGGGAACGAGGACGGTTTAAAACACTGCCGCTATAGTCGCGACAGCAGCACCGGACGGCTGTAATTTCATCGTTCTTTTACTAAAAACGGCAAAAACATGCTTGCGTAGTTCCAATAGTACTCAGTCCTCATTGATCGTAGAAACATTTTTTTTTCACAACAATAAAATTGGTAAGTTTATCTGTGTTTTCACAGAAGCATATTTTAATAGCACAATTTCTAAGAGATATATTTGCTATTAAAAATTTCAAGTTAATGGATTTTTAGAACTATATATACACTTGTAGAATGAAAATATTTAAAAACGGCTCTGAGAAAACATAGAGAATGTTGTCATCTTTAATTTTGTACCAAAATGTTCAGCCTAAGTCTATTAGAAGCGAAGTACCATTGGAAATGCCAGAACATGTTTAAGCGCTTGAATATTGTTACTGTTGCGCCCTCTTAAATAGTTGTCAAAAGATAAACAAATTTGTATTATTCTATAAAACATCTTTATATATTTTTTTTTTTAAATTAGAAGGATGACTATTCCAAATAATGTAGAACCAAATGTTCGGAATCCAATTATTCCATATGAAACCTTTCGACGTATGGCATTTTCATTCGCGTACGATGAACAGGAAATATTAGATTTATTCAAGTTAAATAATTCTAATTTTATACTTAAAGAAATTTATCTAAGTATAAGCCTGGGATCAATAGCAAAACACTATTGTTCATTGTTTTGTCTACGCATTGATAATGAGAACAACAATTATCAAATCAATTTGATGGGATTTCACCGTCAATTTCAGACTATTATAGGTCTCCAAACATATAGCCAATTTAGTCGATGTGTGAAATGTCGTAAATATTTGACTATTATTAGTTTTGTATTATATTTAATATATATAATGACGATTTGACGTCTCAGCATTTCTCAGACGGGTAGCTTACTCAGCTCAAGAGGATACTGCGATGAGCAAATAGGCCCCATACCAATGGGTAAATTTATTGTTTTTCATTCTTTACAATTATAATAATCAAAATATTTAAAATTAGACAACCAATTAGACCAAAACATGGGACAATTGGTAATGATGCCTCTTCAACCACCACCACCTTTACCGGGACGCATAGGTAATCAAGTCAGAAGGCCAAGAGGTGTAGTAAGGGATATGGGATTACAACCCAGAGGTATAGCTATTAACAAATAAATTGTAAGTAAGAATAACAAGAATAGTTTTTAAAAAAATATTATTTTTAATTTGTATGCATCATAATTTAGTAAGATTTCAACCAGCGGAGGAAATTGAAGGTAGTACATTAATGTCTAAAAAATGAAAAAAATAGTATACAAATATATAAACATATTTTATGTACGCCTATCACTTTATAGGTATAGAAGAAAATATTGAATTTGTGAAGATAAGTGAAAATATAGTCAGAGAAGGTATGTTTACATAAAATAATTATTATTATTTATTACCTACCCATAATTAATTTTTTTTGTTAACGAATGTACAGCTTCAACAAGGTAAATAGCCAATAATAATTACAAAATGTACTGCTTAAATTGGTTTATTATATTTTCAATTTATAAATTTAAACATTTAAAAACAGTTGGTTTTAATAAATTATTTTTTTTTTTTAATTTTGTAATACTTAATTTATAATTTTCTATTAACATAATTTTATAGAGAGTGAAAATGCTGAAATTTTGGTGGTGGCAATACCACAAATGCCAGGTACCAATATTTATAATTTACAAATTTAAAGAAATCACCATTTTTTTACATAAATCAGAATCAAACATAATTGTATTCTGTTTATTTTTATCAGGTGAAGAATACGATCGTTGCTTTGTGTGTCTTAGTGGTAGGAATGAAGACATTGGATCGGTCAACATTCTTTTGCCATGCGGCCATGGATGGTGTTGTGATAATTGTGGTCAACAACAAACCAACTGTAGAATTTGCAAGACACCAATAGACGACACCTTCAGTATACACATAATGATAGGAAATGGTAATGCCAACTACATTTTTAAATTTAATATTAAATATTAAAATAGTATTTACAATCAATGCTTTTTGAGACACAATAAGCAAATAAGATAATTATTTTATTGACATGATAGTCAGAATTTACTATTTTTAACAATGTTCGCATAATATAGGTAAATATGCATAATAGAGAAACATAAAAGTTGATAATACAATAGTCAATAGGCTATACCTACATTTTTTTCAATGACTTTAAGTATTATGTTAACTATATTAGGTATGTGTTACTCTATTTTGCACATTTATATGAGGAAATAGATTTAACATAAAATTATGATCAACCAGTACACAGGTACACCCACATAAAATAACTATATACAGTAGAACTTTCATATAACGGTCACCGAAGGGACTGTAAATAATGCCCGCTATTGAGAGGTGCCCGTTCTACAGAGGTAGGAAAACACTCGACGGGACCAAAAAAATTAACCGTTACATAGAGGTGACCGTTAACGGAAGTTTTACTGTAATATATATACTCCTTTTCAAAAGAGAATATACCGCTTTCGCGCATGTTGAATGATTCGATTGGTGCGTCGCGAACCACATGATCACGCTATCAATGGAAAATTATTGGGGAATGCGCTCTGCCTGACATAAATTGGTTGCTGACCGGTATATTCTCTTTTGAAAAGGAGTATAGACATGGGACAGAAATTAGTTTAAGAAAAATATTTTGGTGGTTCATTAACCGCCTCCTCCACATGCCAAATTCAAACCACTGCCTATTGCCAACCTCTTATATAGTATAATATGGTATGACTAGCCATGAGGACCATTTTATTGCAGAGGCCCACCCAGTGATAAAGCTTGTTTTCTCTATTTTTTTGATTTAATAACTAATAAGCAAATAATTAGGTATAGGTATATAATAAACATTTAATGATAATTTAGATTGGAGGTTTTAAATATTCAATTACTTACTAACCAACACTCTTTGATTATAGGCCAATGGATGAATAATTTGAACAGTTTATTGGACCCAACAGGCAGCAACTGCCTTTGTTGTTTGAGGGCCTTTAGAGAAGATGTACCCAATGGCAAACGGTATGTGTACCAAAGTTGTGGCCATGGTTGGAGATGTGAAGATTGTGCTATCCCTCGTCCAAACAACTGTGAAGTTTGTGATGACACCGTTGATGATGACATCCAAATATTTATTTGTTAAAATTATAAATTATACAAATATTCTTGTTACTAATTTGGAGTTGCATACTAATATAAAAAAAATATAACATACATACCTGCCTATTCATAAGTCATATTGCTTGATGTACAAATTTGGAATATTAATAATCTGGCAAGTCTACATATTGATTAATGAAATACGTTAGGATTTATGAAGCTCCTGGTCTAAGCCTACTAAGTAGGCAACTTAAAAAAAATACATTTCAATATAATCATATAGATATTTAATAGACTATAATAAAATAGTCAATAGAGTATTAGTATTAGTATTCAGTAGGTACTTACAAGTTACAATTAACCAACAATTAAATTAACAAGTCTGATATCTGTGCAATACTGCAACACTAGACTATAAAAAAAAAATAGGTAGAATTATATAAGGCGCGCCTATTAGTAATTACTTATTACTCATGTGTTATTGTCTTATTATTGGAAATTATGGAATAAACCGAGTAGAGTAAAAGACTAGTCTAACAGTATTGTATATTTGTATTTTTTAGTTGTACATACCTACTACCTACCTATACAGTAAAATTAGTGAAACGAGACCAAGTTAACTTTACCAACTTAATTTATTTATAAAATTAAATTGATGGTGTATAGTAGCTATTTAAGAAAATGTTTCAAGTGTGAATTGAATGAATTTAACCATAAAATAAGTGAGCCATAATATAGGTACATTTCATAATGACCATGGCTAAATAACTTTAAATAAGTTATTTAGCCATGATAATGACTATTTACTGTTAATATTGTTATTAAATTTACATGTATTTATATTAACTCTATTTAAAAAAAGGGATATTGTATTTGGTAGGACATACCTATTACCTAATTGACAATTGTTCTATTTTGAACTGTTCACGATTATTCTTTATAATCGTGGTACTTTTTGACGTTTGTTGTTTCGTACTAAAATATTATCGTGGTAATTGTAATATAGCGGTAAATGTACGTTCGTACAATAGTACTGTTCGTAGCATCTGATTTTCGTGGTAACTGCCTGATAATACAATTTCGGAGTAATTTAATGTCGTATTTGTTATTGTTCGTAGCAAACACCGCAACCCTATCACATCATCAAAAATGATAATAGAATTTTTTTTTTGGTTAAGTTTGGTTTTATAACCTTATCAGCGCTTGTAAATATGAAAAAATTAGCACCTTTTATATCATCTATTA
>NC_042493.1:43392447-43393994 GCF_005508785.2 Acyrthosiphon pisum
AAAGACAATGCTTCACTGCAGTATCCTACCTAAGGAACACGAACCCCAGAAATACGAATTGTTCCATTTGTTTTTTTTTGGTAGGTACCTACCTATATGCTAAGTGCATATATCAGCGAAATACTGCACAACCATATTATAAATTGGTTTTAATTAATGATTTGAGAAGATCTTTATGCAAGCGCTATTGTTAAGGGGTTCAATATAATGTATATTTACACTTTTCACTCAGAAAATAAAAGACGAATTTGTGCTAGTTTTAAAACAATACACTCGTATCTAAACTGACCTAATTTATTTACACTTTGCTGATTATTTCATATTTAAATTATGTATACAAATAATGGTCTCAAAGAGGGTTGAAACATAGGTGCAACTAGGGTAAACATTGGGGGGGGGGGGCTAAAAAAACAATTATTTGTAAATAGAGAACCTATAGGCCATAAAAGGCGTATAAATGAATCAATAAGTGGTATTTTTTTTTTGGGGGGGGGGGGCTAAATCATAGCCCCCTTAGTTCACCACTGGGTTGAAGACATAATAGGTGACATTTTAAATTCCCGTCGGCGAAACGGTGGCGGCGAGACGGTGGCTGCGAAACGGTGGCGGCGAGATGTCCTAGACCCAACTATACTCCGGCCCACGAGAGTCCATATGTCAGAATGCGTCCGTCACTGCGCATGGGCACGTAGCCGAATAGAGGGAATGGCATCATGGTGGGAGAAAACACACGTCACGTATTACTATATGAATGCGCGGTTTACGTATGGACTCTCGTGGGCCGGAGTATATATCTATACATCCCGAATCGGAAGGTACAAATTGTTTCCACCGGAGCGCGTTTTGTTAATCTGCTTCCCCAATAGGACATAAGAACTTATCAGATGAAAATTTACTGATACTATTTTTAAGGTTATATGGGGCAAATATTAATATGATAATTGATAAATAATAATATAAATATTAAATAACATAATTTTATTTTGTTAAAATATTATTTTCCAATTTCCATTTTCCAGGCACAAGGGGCACAACAATCAAAATATAAACTGACAAATATCTAAATATAACTGACTATCATGTTATTATTATTATTTAATAAAATAAATTTGCACATAACCTTAAAAAGCCCCATATCATCTTTCTCTTTTTACGTTCTCTCTTCCCCATATGGAACTGGTATAGCCGGTATGCGTATTTCCGAACCCTAACTGATCTGGGGCACTAGTGCCCGAATCCGGTTAGACTCCGTAGTACGGGTCTTCACTACGTTCCCTAACTGATTTAGGGTACACTATTAAATATTCGTTTACAAAGCATATTTTTGTACCTATTGGGCTTGTAAATACATTGGTACAATATATTATGTCGTCGGTAAATATTTTTCGTAACCAACTTAATATTTTTAATGAATATAAATAAGTATATTACCTAGTCAATTACATTAATTTATATTATTATATTAAACATTAATAGTATAATGCTAATATGAAAACAAATAAGTATAATAAATAATTCAACTAATACATTTATTTATATTCCATATA
>NC_042493.1:43394044-43394887 GCF_005508785.2 Acyrthosiphon pisum
CGATTGCATTAAAAACTGATTTGATATAATCCATTATAAATATTACAAACTATAATTTCCAACAATGTAAACGGTAAATGTGTTACAATATGTGGAATATGGCACGGCACACTGGACACTGTCTTTGATTAAACTTAATGTCTACCTGACCAGCAAGCCTAGAGAACACTTCGGTAGTGAAGAGCATATCCCCGTTGGCATCCTCCCCCACCGGCATCTCCCGACCTACTTTAAACATCCTAAATGCCTCTGTTTAGACAACGACGTCGTCACACACTGTAATCACGGTTTGATAGGGCTTCCGAGTTCCGATAGTCGCCGTAACACATACTCTGTCTCGCAACTTTTCTGTACCGCGTGTTGTGTGCCGCGAACAACGGACGCGACCAAGTCCGCGATCAAAATACTACCGCGATCGAATACCGAATGTACCGAATACCGACCTAATAGTAGATCCATTTTTGACCGTGGCACCGAGTACCAGAATTTTGTGTAGTGCGTTACCGACACCGTCACCCCGTGGAACACTTCACCGTCTTGTTCAACAACCCCGTTCAGCGTCCAAAACCAGCAGTCGCCATCACGGTTTATATACAATTATTTATACATATTTTATATTTTCCTATGTTTGTTTTATCTTATTATTTTTAGTATTAATTTTGTGTTAGATATTATTTATTATAATTTCCACTTGCTGGCCAGCACTATTTTTGTGCCCCCATACCATTTACGTAACTGATTTGTTAATAGTAGTCCGTCGATTCATATCACGGCAAACTTAAGTACCGGTTGTTATTTTTATTTCGTTAAAACCTATAGAGAAACATTTATACAGTCCACTTA
>NC_042493.1:43394937-43408516 GCF_005508785.2 Acyrthosiphon pisum
GGAGGCGGGGATACTGCTGCCAATTGCAGACCATAACATTGTGGCCTCTAACTCGGCAGGCTCCCGTGTATCGTCCTTGGTCATACACTTGTCCCACATGGCTTCGATGCCCTCCTGGACTGAGCCGGTGTAGTATGGGGGCTCGGGGAGCAATACGCCCGGCTCTATGTTTGTGACCACCTCTTCTGAGTGGTCTGTGAGCCTCTTCTGGAAAGCTTTCTGCTCCTCAAACGTCGTGCTGGACTTAGTGATAAGCACTGGGTCCAATCCCTGGAATACGGGCAGTGATGCCTGGAGCTTACTCGTGGGTGGGTCTCTGGGCACCATGTGGTCCGGGAGTACCGTGGGCGTACCAACGACTTTGTACTTATCGGGGTTCCCTAACAGTTGTGGCGTATAGAAGATCGTTGCCGGTGCATTCTGGTGGCCCAGTATTGGTGGCTTTGCCGGCATTACGCTCGTTTCCGTTAGCATGGTATCTAGATCATCCACGTCGTTGGTGTCACGCCGGTTGGAATTAGCACCCTGGAGCAAACCTTTGAGGGCAAGTCTAGTCTGGGGATCCATGGAAGCTAGAATCTTACTGGGATCTGTCTTGAGCGACCCCTCCGCTGCCGCCCGGCGATTTTGTCCGGCCCGGGCGTACCGAATACGTTTGCGTTCTTCCGCATCCGTTGCCATAGTTAGGGAGATATGGCATTCCGCCTTGGTTCGCAGTGCTACGAGACCGACTTTCCCTTTTTCTCCCACCGTACTGTCCCCGATATTGTTATTGGGGTAGCCTTGAGTGGCGTGAGGTCGGACTGTTTAAGACTTGGGATTTCCTTGTTAGGACTTCTTAAACGCACCAGTGAAAACAATTGCTTGTCACTGATTAAAATCTAGCGAAACCACAGCCCGCCTAGCTGTGAGTTTCGCGACCGTGGACGCACGGTATAGATCGCGTCCCCGGGTTGCGGATTGGGGAACGCCCGGTTCCCTCGGTTCGCCGAGTCGGGTAGCCGGCGAATAACTAATACCCGGCCGGGTAGTTGAAGAACTCTGACTTACCTTATGAGGCAAAACACCCGATACTACTCCCAAAACAATCGCAATTAACCATTTTATTGATCGACTATGTACATAGTCTTCATTGTCATCCCGGACCACAAACGACGCAGAATATTCTACACCAGGATTATTGGATCTTATCGGCTCGTAGCGTCATACGTAAACGACTACACCAATGCATCCCTTGTTTTCAGGCGAAGCCAAAACCCATGAACCCTATGATGGGAGCATTGCCTCGAGCTCGTGTTGCAAGTATCAAAGCGTTTGCACAGGTAGGAGTTGACTTTGCAGGCCCTTTTTGGGTAAAGGCCGCTTTGTTACGACCAATTCAAGCCACAAAAGGTTACCTGTGTATATTTGTCTGTATGGCAACTCGAGCAGTTCATCTCGAACTTGTAAGCGATCTAACCACGTGCCTGTTTCTATCAGCCCTTAATAGATTCATTAAGTCGACGTGGTCGCTGTGAAGCTATATATAGTGACTGCGGCACTAATTTTGTGGGTGCGAAAAACTACTTGGAGGTAATACAGAAATTGATTAAGTCCGACGAAGTAGAGAGAGGTCTTGCGACCCACCAGATAAGATGGCATTTGAATCCACCCGCTGCTCCACATATGGGTGGTCTATGGGAGGCAGCAGTAAAATCCGCTAAGACCCTCTTACATCGAACGATCAAAGAACAAATTCTGACCTACGAAGAGTTGAACACCATCTTTCACCGAATTGAGGCAATATTAAACTCACGTCCAATAGGTTCCATGTCATCAGATCCTAACGACCTACAACCACTAACCGCTGGACATTTTTTAACGTTAGAACCAATCGTTACCATGCCGACGCCAGATACAATTAAAACCTTACCAAAGCTGGGACTTCACCAACGCTGGAAACTAGTCCAACAACTGCAACAACATTTTTGGGAACGTTGGCAGCAGGAATACTTGCATACAATTCAAACCAAATCCAAATGGAACAAAATTGAAACCAACCTGGCGCTAGGGGACCTTGTAATTATTAAGGAACCAACTCCACCCCTCACATGGAAAACGGCTCGAGTGGTAGAAGTCTTCCCAGGAGAGGACAAAATAGTTCGAGTCGCCAACGTCCGGACCGCAGAGGGAAAAATTGTAAAACGTCCAGCGGTGAAACTGTGTCGCTTGCCATTAACTTTTGAAGGTAACTAGGTACCTTCAACGGGGGCAGTATGTCTAGACGACGACGTCGTCACACACTGTAATCACGGTTTGATAGGGATTCCGAGTTCCGATAGTCGCCGTAACACATACTCTCTCTCGCAACTTTTCTGTACCGCGTGTTGTGTGCCGCGAACAACGGACGCGACCAAGTCCGCGATCAAAATACTACCGCGATCGAATACCGAATGTACCGAATACCGACCTAATAGTAGATCCATTTTTGACCGTGGCACCGAGTACCAGAATTTTGTGTAGTGCGTTACCGACACCGTCACCCCGTGGAACACTTCACCGTCTTGTTCAACAACCCCGTTCAGCGTCCAAAACCAGCAGTCGCCATCACGGTTTATATACAATTATTTATACATATTTTATATTTTCCTATGTTTGTTTTATCTTATTATTTTTAGTATTAATTTTGTGTTAGATATTATTTATTATAATTTCCACTTGCTGGCCAGCACTATTTTTGTGCCCCCATACCATTTACGTAACTGATTTGTTAATAGTAGTCCGTCGATTCATATCACGGCAAACTTAAGTACCGGTTGTTATTTTATTTCGTTAAAACCTATAGAGAACATTTATACAGTCCACTTATACCAAACAATCAAACAGCCTCAAAGACCCATGCCAGCGGATAGGTGAGGTGGGATAGTACCCACAAAGCCATTCCTAAGGAAGTTGGGTCGCCGTTATCTCCAAGAGCGATGACCAGTACTTCTGTGTCATTTATCCTCCAATTTTCTGCGTTGGCTCCGGGTCCAACTGGGATGGTTCCCATCCTACGTAAAGCCGCATCAATAAGATCAGTCGTTACGAAGATAGCATCATAGTGCCAGTCTCCCCGATAGCATAGTGCGTGATGCATAGGCTGTGGCAGTTCTGTTGAGGCCCACGCCCACTCCACTTCTGTAGGCTGTGATATCCGCCTCTCGCGAAGTTCATCGTAAAGCGCAATCTTTAGCCCTAGGATGCGCCAATCAACCCTGCCCCGGTTCACCTCTGCGCCGATGGCCGCGGCTAGTGCTGTGCAATTTAACAGGAAGCCCCACGTGGATGTGGACTTACCGCCGTTGAGCAACCCTGGTTCGTTGGGGGCTGCGTCCGTTGCTACCTCGATAGTCTCCTGAAGCATAGCGGTTGCTACAAGTTTGCCATGATTGTGGGCGGGATCACATCCGACTGCCACCCACCTCAACCTCTCCGCTATTAGGGCACCTTCCACCAGTCTGGCTTCCTCCTGTTCGTCCGGCTCTGGCCCTGGGGGGTCATCGTTCTCTCCCTCACCGTCCGCGACGACTATTTGAAGAGGTGGTGCCCTACGCCTTATCCTCCGCATGCGGAACATCGCAGCTATCCCCCTGCCTATATGTGAGAATGCTTCTGCTGTAGCACACCTCCTGTTTGCACTCGCTCTGAGAGCCATGGCATCGTCAACTTGTCGCTGTAGCTCGGCTAGCCTCTCATTCACGCCTGTTTGGATAGACAATATGCTGTCTTGTGACAAGAGAGACTCACTAAACGCCTGCGGCATCGAGTTGTTATGGCTGGATCTACCTCCTGCGCCACTTCCCCCCCGGCACCTGGTCCTGCAGACCATTTACCACAGGCTGCTGTTGAGCTGGTGGTCGGTTACGACCGGCTTGTTGTCTACCGTTAATCTGCTCCTGGTTGTTAACATTCTGGCCGGCGTCCTGTTGATCGTCATCCTGACCATCATCACCTTGTGGGTCTTGCCCTGCCTGAACTTGTTGCGGGTTGTCCCCCCCGGCTGGTGGAGGGGCGTCGATCCTGGGGGGCCTATCGTTATGGATATTATCCGCCACGTCCATTACACCCTGCGGGTTTTGGACGACTATATCCAAACCCGGCACCGCCGCAAGCCTTGCCGCCATTTGGTCAACGATACCTGGGTTGTCGGTGGCAAGTTGGTATAGCGTCCCGACGTTTGTGGGTGCTTGCGTGCCTCTCCTGATTCTATCCGTGTGGTACACCTTCGGCATGTGCCTCATAGCTCCTCGTACGAACACCCCCTGTTCCTGGCCGTTGTAGGCAGGTATGGTGGGAGCATCCCATAACCATGCCCTCTGGCTGGCTACGAGCTCTTCCCTCGTCTTAAAATTAGTAACGTTGTCTATATTGCCATTACTAGCGTGCATCTCTCTGTTGTGTGCTCTAGCACACGCCGCTACCCAGGCATTGTTGTTAACTCTGGGGTCCACCGCCTTAACGAACATGCCGAAGGCTACATCCGGTACTTTCCATGCATACTGCTCTGGCTCGTCAGCTTTTGCCTCATAACCCTGGACACTCGCTAGCTCAGCATAGACACAAAATGGGCAGACAGTCTTGGCCTGGAGACTTGCAGCCATAGGGCTGAGGGAAATTGCTTTAACAAAGGAAGTCCCCAGGTCTAGTCCGTCTTCGAATGGTGCGTCTAAGTTGGTATTGAATGTCAAATGTGGTTGTTTGGCGTCTGCTGAGGGCTCGAAATCGACTATTTCATCCGGCTGCTTTGCCCATAGACGGATGGTTTCTAATATTCTGTCGGCCGTACGCTTTGCAGAACCTGCTTTGGCTTTGGGATCTGCATTAATAGCTGTCATCCACCTGCTTTTCGCGTTCGGCAGCGTCCTCTGCGTTATCATCCATCTGCATAACGCTATCAGCCATTTACGGTTGTTGGCTCCGTTTTCCAATGCTCCTATCACCCTGCGGTGGTCGTTAATAATCTTCTTTCCCATCTCCGAGGCACGCACGGTTAGGGAGTATGTTCGTTTGTTCCTACGCTCGGTGGATGTCACTGTCCTACTCTCCCCCTGTTTCTCACCCCTCTCCTGGTGCTTGTGGGTGGACACTTGTGTGCTCGTTCTATCCTTGACATCCTTTTCTGGCACCTCCATCTCCACCCGTTGGCCATAAGTTGTCATCCGCCTTCTGTTGATCATGGATGAGGGAGGCGGGGATACTGCTGCCATTGCAGACCATAACATTGTGGCCTCTAACTCGGCAGGCTCCCGTGTATCGTCCTTGGTCATACACTTGTCCCACATGGCTTCGATGCCCTCCTGGACTGAGCCGGTGTAGTATGGGGGCTCGGGGAGCAATACGCCCGGCTCTATGTTTGTGACCACCTCTTCTGAGTGGTCTGTGAGCCTCTTCTGGAAAGCTTTCTGCTCCTCAAACGTCGTGCTGGACTTAGTGATAAGCACTGGGTCCAATCCCTGGAATACGGGCAGTGATGCCTGGAGCTTACTCGTGGGTGGGTCTCTGGGCACCATGTGGTCCGGGAGTACCGTGGGCGTACCAACGACTTTGTACTTATCGGGGTTCCCTAACAGTTGTGGCGTATAGAAGATCGTTGCCGGTGCATTCTGGTGGCCCAGTATTGGTGGCTTTGCCGGCATTACGCTCGTTTCCGTTAGCATGGTATCTAGATCATCCACGTCGTTGGTGTCACGCCGGTTGGAATTAGCCCCCTGGAGCAAACCTTTGAGGGCAAGTCTAGTCTGGGGATCCATGGAAGCTAGAATCTTACTGGGATCTGTCTTGAGCGACCCCTCCGCTGCCGCCCGGCGATTTTGTTCGGCCCGGGCGTACCGAATACGTTTGCGTTCTTCCGCATCCGTTGCCATAGTTAGGGAGATATGGCATTCCGCCTTGGTTCGCAGTGCTACGAGACCGACTTTCCCTTTTTCTCCCACCGTACTGTCCCCGATATTGCTATTGGGGTAGCCTTGAGTGGCGTGAGGTCGGACTGTTTAAGACTTGGGATTTCCTTGTTAGGACTTCTTAAACGCACCAGTGAAAACAATTGCTTGTCACTGATTAAAATCTAGCGAAACCACAGCCCGCCTAGCTGTGAGTTTCGCGACCGTGGACGCACGGTATAGATCGCGTCCCCGGGTTGCGGATTGGGGAACGCCCGGTTCCCTCGGTTCGCCGAGTCGGGTAGCCGGCGAATAACTAATACCCGGCCGCGGACAGCTTCGATCAAATGACCCGTAGTTCTGGACAGAATGTCCTCTGGGCCGGTTCACGGTCGCCGGTTGGGCTACCGACCCAGCCGGTGGTGCTCTTAACACGAGTTGAGAGCACGGGCGCCGGAGCTCGCTCCGTCCAGCAGCCGGGCGTCTCAGTGTAAGCCGGGTCCGGGCATGTCTCTGGGACACAGCGGTGAGTGCTTGCGGGCTCGCGGCTGACGGCTCGTCTGCTTACGAGCCCCTAAGTCGGTAGGCGAGGTTGGTCGCCGCACAATGTCCCACCTTTAGATTGAAAGGCAGGGCTTTCATCAGTTTGGGCAGGGCGTCAACGGCTCAGCAGGCACCGGGTCGGGACGTTCGGCCAGACTGACCCCAAGATACGGGTCCTTGCTGATGACGGTTCGAAAGGGTGGTGGCCACAGATTAGTTTCGCACCTCGCTGACGCTCGTCCGCGGTGAAGGCAAACCAATGCCTTGGTCTTGCCGGACTAAACTGGTAGCTCTCAAGGGGGTGACAGTCTACTGAAGACACTTCAGTACCACGGGAGTGAGCGGGGCCCCGTCGGCAACGACGCCGCTCACCGCGGGCGTCCAGAGATGGTTCACGCCCCTGGACGTCCGTTGCCGGTAGGAATCGTGGGGGCAGTTTTCTTACGAATACTTTGTGGTTAAGTCAATAGATGCTTATTTTAAGTTCTCGCTGACAGGCGAAAACCTCTGATGAACGGCCGCCACGACCCGGGGGCGCGAGTCTCCGGTTCGTTGTCGGTTCCTCTCGGGTGTTTAGCCGCTATACCGGTGTAGTATCACCGGAGGTGTGGCGTTACCAGAAATACTCGGTGTGGAGATAGCACACAGCCGGACCAGGTGAATTCAGGCGGCACTTGGCCTGTCTTCTTAGTACGGGACCTCGGTCCCGGTGCTCGTGGTCCTTAGACGACGCGCGGCCGGCGTACTGGGCCACCGTACGTCGACCGTGAACCTCCGCGGCTCTCGACTAGCGCACAACGCTAATGTGAGGTCCGTGGTTGTAGCCGCAAGGCGCCAAAACCCGGGAGTCTTCGTGTCTTTGATTAAAAAAAAAAATTGTATAGACACTTAAAGATAGCTTGGATAGGAAAAGTTTATCGATAAGACTGACAGTATATCTACCTACTTTATATGTTGGAAATTAGTATCATTAACGTCCAGAAATACTAAAAGAAAGCTAGCTAGAAATATTGAAGATAAGATATCGCACTAGGTACAAGCCTAATAGGTACAATAGGTACAAAAATATGCTTTTCACACGAATATTTACACTCCAAATCACACTGACTTACAAACATAAAATGTAAATAAATAACAATATTGTAAATAATGTAATGTATTATTATGTAATTGACGGTACCCGCTGTTTTTCCCGAATCAAAATTCCCGAATGAATTTTTTCCCGAATAGTATTTTGCCCGAAAATCCAAAAACCCGAAACCTGTTTTCCCGAACGCCTTTTTCCCGACGGTTATTGTTCCCGAAATAAAAATTGGCGTATTTTAAATTTTGACCTCCCCAATGCACCAACGATATTCACTTTCTGATCGAACAAGATACTGAAGTTGAAAATCGTAGCATTATTTCGACTACTTATCGTGTACACAGACTCAGAATCTAAAATTAATATAATTTCATAACTTTCGATTATTTTTTTTTAAATTTTTTGTACACATAATTTATTATTACAATTAGATTTTATTATGTTTAAAGTGTTTTATGTAAGAACATAAATATAACACATTAATTTATATTGAATTATATATTATATAATATTAACTTAGTTAATAATAACAAAACAATTTCTATTACTAATCCTTTACCTAATACTTAGGTGTGTCCCAATATTTTCACCCTAGTTTTTACGATTTTGGGAACATGTAAACAACATGTCGATGTTCATGACACAGTTGCTGTACCATTTGTCTATGCGCTGTTGTCGTCGAAAGAAACTGTGCAGTATGCCACTGTGCTTAGAGCAGTACAATCATCGTTTAATGAACATAGAATATTTTGTGAACCGGTTAAGATCATGACAGATTTTGAAAAATCAATAATCAATGCCTGTGAAGAAGTTTTTCCAAATTCGGCTATCAGTTGTTGCTTTTTTCATTTCGGCCAATCAATGTACCGTCAAATTCAGTTTGCTGGTCTTCAAGCCGCATATAATGACCCCGACGATCGTTCGTTGAAATATTTTACACACATGATGCTAGCATTGGCATTTGTGCCGTTGACTGAAGTTTCTCGCATTTTTTCTCTTTTGAAAAATGATGCGCCTGAAGCTTTATCACGAATAATTGAATATTTCGAAAAAAATTATGTTCTTGGTGTAATAGCTCGAGGAAGAAGACGAGGGATTCATCCACGTTATCCGCCAAAAATTTGGAATCAATACCAAGCAGCTCTGACTAGTTCGCATAAGACCAACAACGTAAGCGAGGGGTGGCACAATTGCTTCCAGCTTGTCGTTGGAAAACATCATCCTGACCTTTACTCTGCTCTCGGTGAGTTCCAAAAAGAACAAGGTGATGTAGAGATAATGATCTCAGAGCTGAGTCTAGGGCGAAAAGTAAGAGCTCAGCCAAAAAGAAAATGGCGAGACTTTCAGATGCGAATTATGGCCATTACTGCTGACTTTAATACATACCAAGAATTAGATTTTCTGAAGGCAATCGTGCATAATATTGTTTTATGAAATTATTTTGTATTTTGTTTTTTTTTTTATTATTATTGGTCAATTTATATGTATCACTACAGTATTACTTAAATTAATTAATTTTTAAAATTTCATACGTATTATAATTTAATTATTTCAAAATATTTTATTACACTACATGATTTATTATACCAATTTTAACCAATTAATTTTTATATTTTATACGTTTTATTATTTATCGATTTTGAAATATTTAACATTAGGTACATTACATAATTAATATATTATTATTAATTGTATTAATTTATTTTTATTTTTATATGTATTATAATTTATATTCGGGAAAAAAAGGTTTCGGGTTTTCGGATTTTCGGGTAAAATACCATTCGGGAAAAAGTTCATTCGGGAATTTTGATTCGGGCAAACTACCGGTAACCGTAATTGACTAGGTATAGCATAAATCGCATCGTATAAATTATTTATTATACTTATTTATATTCATTAAAAATACTAAGTTAGGTACGAAACATATTTACCGACGACATAATATATTGTACCAATGTATGTACAAGCCCAATAGTTACAAAAATATGCTTTGTAAACGAATATTTAATAGTGTACCCCAAATCAGTTAGGGAACGTAGTGAAGACCCGCACTACGGAGTCTAACCGGATTCGGGCACTAGTGCCCCAGCTCAGTTAGGGTTCGGAAATACGCAGCCGGTATAGGCATGTCCTATCCATTCTTATATTATCTATGACCATCGGTAATTCTGCCACTATATATTTTGAAGGAAACACCCCGCACACCTTCCTACCATAACGAGTCCAGTCCTCTATATCTTAGTTCGTGATTTTTACTGTAAAAGAAATAAAGAATACTTTATGCATTGAAAACACTCTAATGTTATCCTTTTTCTTTTGGAAGTCTGAAAAAGGTTGAATCAGGTACGTTTAATACTTTTTTATTCTACATAAAAAAAAAAAAAATGTCTGTATGGGGTCGAATGAAACAAATGTTGTGGGGTCAAAAGTAACTATGTAGCATTTAGCTACTATCTTTTTCTGATGAATTCAATTTCATTTAGTTGAGTGTTTTTTTAATATAGCTTACAGACATGCCACGTGCATGAAAAAAAATTACTAGTTGATGAACAATGCCAGCCAGCTTAATAAGGACAGCAGCAAATATTTGTTTAGAGGAAAATCAGTATATACGTTCAGTGGCTGCAAGCTTTGATGTTTTCCATGTCAGTCTAAGTTGATATATAAAAAAAAATTAAAACTTCATCGCTATGGGGCCCAACCCAGTGTTAGAATATCGAGCACATAATAAAGTGTTTAACAAATTTCAAGAAAACCAACTTGCCGATTATATTAAAAACTCGGGAGACATGTATTTTGGGCTATCTCCTCCAGCTATTAGAAAATTAGCTTTTAGTTTTTCTCTAAAACTAAATTTTAAAGTACCACAAAACTGGATTGATAATGAGCAAGCAAGAATTGATTGGTTTTCAGCCTTATTCTCTTGTAAGTTTTGGCACATGAAAGTTATTAAATATATTTTTTGTCACGCCTGCACCGAAAGTTTGGTTTTCGACCACGGTTGAAGCGTTCGGAAGCAATCTTTTTCCGTCCAGGGGGCGAAAAAGAGGAAATCCCCAAAAGTGCCGGTGGAAAAGAAGAAATTCCCAAAAGTGCCGAGCGGAAAAGAAGAAATCCCCAAATGTGTCGGCCGCCGGGCGCGTATCCTGCACAACCAGAAACTAAAATTTATACCTACCACGGTCCTTCCAAAACATAAACTTTTGGTTACATCTTAAATTTATAGTATAACCTCCTTGCATGACGCATTAACATTTAAACATATTTTGTAGAATAGTCTATAATTGTTGCATAGATCCCTGCATAACCTTTTCCATGAACGCAGGGGCGTGACAAAAAATAGTATGTGTGGCTCGCACGGGAAGGCCATTTCAGTCTTGGGCACACGACGCCCGCGACTGAAATGGCTCACTTCCCGCCCTTGCCGCACAATACACTATATATTTTAAGCGCATTGTTTTGTTAATTTTCTAATTAGATTTTACTGTCAAGACTGACTATATTATAATATATAAATTTTTTTTTGCTTATGAATAATATTTTGTTTTGATTCAAAATGGTTCAGTGTCTTAATTGTAAGTTTGGGTGCATGAAAGTTATTAAGTATATTTATATTTTAAATGTATTGTTTTGTTAATTTTCTAATAATATATTAGCTTCGAGACTCACTATTATATACATATTTTTTGTTTAAGAATATTTTGTATTGATATCCAATATAAATTGCATACAATGTCTGTACAAGTTCTGACACATTTTTGAACATAAACAATTGTATTGTTTTTATTTTGTTTTAATATAATATGTACCTAATGGTTAATATTATTGATTCTGTTTATGATATTTTATTATACTATTACCATAGATGGTTGTTTTGTACCCAATACGTGTTACTTTTGAACCTTGTAAGGGGTCGGATGAAACATTTGTTTGTTCTTTGTTTTTTAAATATCTTAGGTTTAAATTAAATTTATGAAGAAAGTATGATATAATTTAAAAGGTATTAAATTGTTCTATAAAATGAAAATCGGTTTATCTGAAAATTATTAATAGTTGTTTTTAAATTTATAATTAAGTGAAAAATGTAACTTTTATCCCCAGGTCTCCCCAACAACCAACAAACATTTAACAGAGAAAACCAGGAATAACAGGAGAAAGTAAACGCTTACTTTCAGGTATCTTCTTAATTCACTACAATATACTTATTGTTTAATGATTTACTAGTTTCATTTAATTATACATATTATAGATTGACCTGCTTAGACAGAACACAGTAACCAAAAAAAGAAACCCAGAAACATAGGCGTGTGCCGACTTTTAGTTCCGGGGGTGCACACTAAACATTAGGGCCCACAATAATTTTGAAAATAATTATAGATACAGACAAATGACTTAAAGATATTAAATGCAATAAAAATATTTTTTTTATTATTATTCGTTCTAAAACATATTACATAACAATACATAAATATATAGAGATATACAATCTTTAATCTTACAATGATAATCGACGTTTAAAAGGAACAATATTTTTGAATTCGTCAATAATTTCATTAAAATCTAATTTACATGCTAGTTCTTGTTCTGTGAATATTAGTAGTAATGATTGTCTATCTTGGCACATAGTACATCTGAGTTTATTTTTTACAATGCTTAATTTGGAAAATACCCTTGCACATGTGCAACTTGTTACTGGTATTATGGAAAACATTTTTAATACTAAATACATATTGTTAAAAATATCTAACCGTCCACTCTCTATTAACCACTTGGTACATCAGGCATATGTTTGAGAATTTTAATTTCAGTTTCCAGTTCATTGATTGATGTACTGAATAATTTAGATAAAATATTTGAAAAACTGTTATTTAATTCTAACTTCAATAAATTTCCCACAGCACTAATCAAATCTAAGTTATCTTGATTGAATCTTATGATTAAACCATTTACAAGATTATCTATTAACGGATTAAATATAGAACACCTGAGTTCATCATACTTGGAATCATAAAAAAAATTGATTAGAATAATTATTATCTAATTTCACAGTCACTTTCTTTCTTTTAACCGTAGGAATATTAATATCTAAATCAATACATTTGGTAGTAACTTCTTCAAAAATGTTTTTAAAAAATGTATCATTCCTCATAAATATTAATGAATTTTCAAGTGCTTGAATAGAATTAATAGCTGTTAATAGATCAAGTTTAGGAGACTGAAGTCCTGAACTTACTTTTAAAATAATTTTCAATATTGGTTCCATAAGATGCAAGCCTAAAAGAAATTCAAAACTTTGAAGTTGGTGAAGTAAACCAATACCTTTAGCTTTCATACACGGAACAGTACAGTTTTTACAAATTTCATCAATAGCAACTATTAATATACTATAATTATTTTTCACTTCACTTACAGCTTCTGGTCTACAAGCCCAACGAGTAATGGAACACGATTTTAAAGATTTTAGGTGTGATCCTGTTTCTAACGCAACTTTCTCTAATACAGCATGTCTCATTGGACTTCCTTCTATAAAATTGTAAATAAATTGTATTGTACCAAGAAAGTTAAATATAAGTCTGTTGTTGGGTGTACTAGAATGTTCACAAATTGAATCAATCAGGATTAAATTGAGACAATGTGCATAACATCGAACATAAAGAATTTTATTATTTTGTTCCTTGCACTTCACTTGAACACCTCCTACATGACCCGACATTGATGATGCTCCATCAAAACAAACTGCTAAAACAAATGACCAATCTTAATTGATCATCCCTAACACTATGTTAATAGAATCAAAAATAGAGGTCCATTTCCCCAGCCCCCCTAAAATGGAATTTCAATATGCCGTTTATTCCATACGTTTGTAAGTCGTTTGTAAAGGTTTGTAAAGATATTTTTTTCGTTTGTAAAGAATTCCTTTTCCTAAAAAACTAAAAATACCTATGGGGGGCTGGGGAAATGCCCCGAATTTTGGAATTTCGAAATTCCGTTTATTCCATTCGATTGTAAGTCGTTTGTAAAGGTTTGTAAAGATATTTTTTTCGTTTGTAAA
>NC_042493.1:43409041-43411538 GCF_005508785.2 Acyrthosiphon pisum
CATGCGGGTATAACGTCCTCTTAACACTACTGTTTGTGCAGAATTTAATTAGCAATCAATTAATTTTGAATTAATACAATTTTGGAATGAAGTGGTAGCATTTCGATAAACTTTTGATAGCTGATGTTTTTTTAAAACGCTCATGACCACGGTACCAAGACTTAAAACCACTTAAGCAAAAGGCAGCATCTATACTAGGACTATACTCTAACCACTTATAACTATTATACCAATTTTTGTTGAATGATCGTTGTTTATTTTTATTTATTGTCTGAGGAAATTTGTTCAGTAATGGTTGAAACGGACCTTGTTTAATTCTGTTCCTGAATTCCAAGCGATGGCTTGGAAGAGGAAAAACAGGATCATTTATATCACATGTATTTATAACTGTAATAAAATATTTATATTAAAACAAATAAAAAAATCTATTACTAATACAGTAATACCTGTAGACTTTTAAGGTGAGCCTCTAAACATTTCATTGTGATCTTTATTGGATATTACTAACTCTTCATGTACAGTATCGTCAGTATCGATGATATGTCCATGTTGTATAGAACAGGCTAAAAACAAATAATATTAAGAATTTAAACTATAAAATAAAATATGAAAAATATAGGTACCTGCAGACTTTTCAGATGAATATATGAACATATCATTATCCTCAAGTTCAAGTAGTACAGTATTGATGATATTTTAAATGACTCATCTGGCTCTTTTTTGATGAAAAAACCAAGTTTTTTTTGTTTTGAATCATTGGAAACTTTCATTAACTTTAATTTTTCGTTGGCTTTGCACTTTTGGTATCCGTTTTTTATTGTTTTAGAACTCATTTTAAATTATAATTTATAAGTAAAGCTTCATTAAAGTTAAAACTAAGCGCCTAATTTAGGTAACACAAACAATACAAATACAACACTCATTACTCAAGACTCAACAATACAACCAAACGTTAAAATATCGGCACTGAAAATGTATAGTAAGAATAATTGATTATTGAGAATATACTGTGAACAATGAATACTGCCGACAGTGCCGACTGCCCACAAGCATAAACGCAAACCGTTGTATGTAATTTTGTCATTGGATGTTAAAAATAGACTATCGTGTATTGACGTTCAAATATCATAACAGCCTGTAAACCAACATGATGCTAGATCCATGCTAGATCCATGTATTCGGAAAACGTTTACTATCACAGTGACACATTGGCGGGGTACGCTACGCGGGGTCGGCTTGTTTACCACGCCACATATCTATGTACCCCGTTATCAGTATATCACTTAACTAACAATAATAATTCACATTCATTATTGATAAAATGGCATGTGACAGCAATATAATTTTCATTTTAATAGAAGTCCAACTATCGGTGGTAATGCTTACCTACGGTGGTAATGCCTGGTCTTTTATGTCTTGTTTCACTTTATCATGTATTTCATTATACATTATAGGTAATAATGATTTCGACAATGTTTTTCTCGATGGAAGTGTATAACCGGGATTTAACAAATTTAAAAGTTTTACAAACTCTCTATCTTCAACAATACTGAAGGGATAATATTCTTTCACTATCATTTTCAGAACTTGTTGATCTATAATTTTACGGCGTGATGCACCAATAGGCTTAGATAAATATTGAGTAATGGGATTATTCACAAATCTAGAACTTTGAGGACGAATTGCATGTTCATTAGATGGAATTTGTAAGGATGTTTCAGTTTGGTTTACCACTAGGTTAGTTGTTGAAATAATTGTATTCTAAAAATATATATATATATATTATTTAATATTAGTATAACAGTATAAGTAATTATTTAGTATTTATGTTGTCCTAACTAATAAAAATAAATAAAAAACTTATTAATTGAAATAATTTAGTTATTTATTTAAAATTATTTTATTTTATTTGACAAAATATTTTTTTATTTAACTTACAGTAGTAGAAGTTGATGGAGCATCATTTGGATCATCAACAGTCTCTTCTAATACACGAGTATTTCTATTCAATAAGTTGACAGTGGGATGTTTAGATTTATATGTCTAATTAAGTTAGATGTTGAAGAACGATTATTTTTTAACGTTGTACGACAAAGACCACATTTTACATTTATGTTATCTGAGTCAAGTTGGAAATAATCCCAATTAACACTGGACTTACTCATTTTTAAATATTTAAATATTATAAGTAAAAAAAAATGTTACAATTTTTAAACACTAACTTTGAGCACGGCGATAAACTGAACAAGAATACAAGACTATTACCAATTAAGATGTGACAATTTATTATTTAAGTCAATGTTATTATAATATGTTAATGACAATTTTATACCATTAAATCATATTAGTTAATAGTTTCCATACTGCAACAAAACTTGACATGTTATAACGTGTCACTATGCAATTAGGAGTGTTTATACTATATGCAATATTTAAATGTTATTTTAAGATCAGCATTTCGTTGTATTTGTCCACAAAATATAATTTATGAAAAAAT
>NC_042493.1:43411588-43420378 GCF_005508785.2 Acyrthosiphon pisum
ACCATATACGTAACGTAAGGTATGTTAATGTTAGTAACGCGTATGATTCACAGTGGTAGCCGTGATATTGTGACTTAAAATATGTATCACATTATGTTATCAAATGTATTATAGTTTTATAAAAACAAATTTATTATCAAGACAAAAAATTAATAAAATACAAAATAAATATTTGATTCATTATAGTATTAATACCTATTGGCTATTACCTATATTATAATAATATATTATTATGTAACATTAACCTATATTAAATATCAATACGCTTAATTGTTTAATATTATTATTACACCCACATGTAACTATTAGTATTACAAATATTTAAAGCTATTAAAAATTAAAACATGACATCTCAAAAACTTGTTAAAACTTTTAAAATAATAAAAAATACCATGTGTTTTTCTAACTTAATAAGTACAATTAATCAAAAAGTAACAAAATTACGTATATATACAAAAAATATTAATATTTTAAAAACAAGCTATTTTGAATTAAAGTTTAAAAATATCATTTTTTCAAAATTTTTACTACTTAGCCTGCTTCTTTTTTCGGAAATTGTTTGTCCTGCCTTCGAAAATATACGTCCACATGGAACTGATGTTGCAAGTACACAGAGACGTTTTTTCATAAGCTCAAACAAACACGGATAAACATTTCGGTTGTCTTTCCACCACTTCAGAGGATTTTCATGCCTTGGAATTAACCCTTCTTGTAAGTATTTATCAATTTCAACAATAGCTGCGGATGTTGGATTTGTGGATATCAGTTATTACTTACCTCTTCATCAAAGTCATTCCAAATAGAATCTCCACCAAACATCACAGATTGATTTTGTATCACTGGCTGCATCGTATTTTTCATTCCAATATGTATGGTAGTAGCATTATTAATAATGTTTTTTTTTGCTTCTGTAAATGAGCTATTATTTAAGAATTGTTGTTTTAATGTGGATATCATATTAGTTAATTGTTGTGAATCATAAAACTGTGTATCCAAGTATCTACAATGTTTAAGAAGTGCTCGACTAAATACAACAGATTTTGAAATAGAAACCGATTTTTCACTACTTATTTCTACTGTAATTTCTTTAAAATATTTTAATACTTCACAGGACTTGGAAATAATGTGCCAGTCTTCATTGGTCAAATAAACATTATAATTACACTCTACTATTATGGAAGAAAGAGGAACTTTAAGATTCTGAATACGCTGAAACATCTCATACGTTGAGTTCCAACGTGTGACGACGTCCTGGATGAGCATTAGAGGTGGTGTTAAGCCCAATTGCTCTTGCATAGCTTGAAGTTTTTCAGCTGCCTGTGGACTTCTCTTAAAATGTCCAACAATTCCTCTTACTTTATCTCTTGTTTCAGATATTGACTTAAGGGCAGTTTATACTGCCAAATTTAAACTGTGGGCAAAGCAACCTACATGCCTCCAACCACATAAACTGACAGCATTAACAATATTATATGCATTGTCAGTTGTACATGCTGCAATGTTATTTTCCAAGCCCCATTTCTTTATGACTGCCAATAAATCATTTTTAAAATTTTCTGAAGAGTGTGATTCAGAATTTTTGAAACAAGAAAGAAGATAGGATTTTAATTCACATTCATTATTAATAAAATGGCATGTGACAGCAATATAATTTTCATTTTTAATAGAAGTCCAACTATCGGTGGTAATGCTTACATATTTTGCCTGGTCTTTTATGTCTTGTTTCACTTTATCATGTATTTCATTATACATTATAGGTAATAATGATTTCGACAATGTTTTTCTCGATGGAAGTGTATAACCGGGATTTAACAAATTTAAAAGTTTTACAAACTCTCTATCTTCAACAATACTGAAGGGATAATATTCTTTCACTATCATTTTCAGAACTTGTTGATCTATAATTTTACGGCGTGATGTACCAATAGGCTTAGATAAATATTGAGTAATGGGATTATTCACAAATCTAGAACTTTGAGGACGAATTGCATGTTCATTAGATGGAATTTGTAAGGATGTTTCAGTTTGGTTTACCACTAGGTTAGTTGTTGAAATAATTGTATTCTAAAAATATATATATATATATTATTTAATATTAGTATAACAGTATAAGTAATTATTTAGTATTTATGTTGTCCTAACTAATAAAAATAAATAAAAAACTTATTAATTGAAATAATTTAGTTATTTATTTAAAATAATTTTATTTTATTTGACAAAATATTTTTTTATTTAACTTACAGTAGTAGAAGTTGATGGAGCATCATTTGGATCATCAACAGTCTCTTCTAATACACGAGTATTTCTATTCAATAAGTTGACAGTGGGATGTTTAGATTTATATGTCTAATTAAGTTAGATGTTGAAGAACGATTATTTTTTAACGTTGTACGACAAAGACCACATTTTACATTTATGTTATCTGAGTCAAGTTGGAAATAATCCCAATTAACACTGGACTTACTCATTTTTAAATATTTAAATATTATAAGTAAAAAAAATGTTACAATTTTTAAACACTAACTTTGAGCACGGCGATAAACTGAACAAGAATACAAGACTATTACCAATTAAGATGTGACAATTTATTATTTAAGTCAATGTTATTATAATATGTTAATGACAATTTTATACCATTAAATCATATTAGTTAATAGTTTCCATACTGCAACAAAACTTGACATGTTATAACGTGTCACTATGCAATTAGGAGTGTTTATACTATATGCAATATTTAAATGTTATTTTAAGATCAGCATTTCGTTGTATTTGTTCACAAAATATAATTTATGAAAAAATAAACGAATACACTAATTATATTTAACATGAATAAAATTTGTATTTCAAATTAAGAACTCATGGGGCACATTGTTTTTTTGAAAAAAAAATAAATAAAAAAATATAATAAATATATATATTTAATAAAACATTCATATGTTCACAATAATATTATAACATTTTAAATTAAATTTGTATATAAAATATTAAAATATAAGTTCAAATTAATTCCTCATTGTATAATATTTGAATATACATACTAAATAGTAAATACACAAGTATATGACATATTATTGTATTGCATTAAACAACAAAAACAATTTAGTAAATTAAAATTAATATTAAATAAGGTCTTAGTACATTTTTATAAATCAATAGTTCATATATTTAGTGATAGATGATCTAATACTCTGAAGTTACTCTTAAACGAATTGTCATACGAGAGTTGTTTAATTTAATGAACTGATAACTAGGAGCTCATGGGAGTTGACTCACTGAGTTGACTCCCCGAGTCAACTCATTTAAGTGAACTGAGTCAAGTGAACTGACTCATGTTATTGAGTTGAAAATCCCATCTCTAAATTGAGAAGTCACCTGGTGTTGTTCTTCCATCTTTTTGTAAATAAGTAACACAAACTTTGGGCATTTTGTAAAATTACAAAAAACAAGTTTAGGAAAAACACGTATCTCAGTTTTCATGATTTTACAGTAGATAAATATGTTATGTTATTACACAGTGTTCAATACATGCTGCGTCATAATTTATTTTGTTATTTATAATCTAACCAGTTTTCTAAGCAAAAAAGTCTCAAATAAATATTTCTGCAGGTAGGTACGTTGTTTATTTATCATTATCAACAAAAAAATTTCATTTGTAATGGTGAACTACGTCTGCATACAGACCTTTTTGGTGGCTATTTTATAGTCCTAACCACTCTCCTCCTGTCACTTGCCAATATCTATATATGGCTTATCAGTAAATATATGACCTTCAGTTTCATTTGGATAGGAACTCATAAGTTGAATAAAATCATCTTCAACTTGTTCGAATGGTAGAAATGGTAATCCAAAAAACAATTTTAACCACTGTCCCAATTCATCGTTATTAATATATGATGTTCGTAAAATATTGTGGTTTTGTATCTAATCAATAAAATAATTTATGTTATAATATATTAAGTACTTACCTTACGCCACCAAACTTGGCCTAAATGGAATCGACCTTCAATAATCGTTGTCAGGAAACACCGTTTTGGCAGACTCATGAGCAGCAACTTCAAAATCGATGTGCAAATTGGTGGAAAGGTGAATCTAGTTGGTCTTATTTAAGAGGTCAAAATCGAAAAATTTTAGTAGTTCTAGAACATCAGGAAAAGCATAAGAAGATTTAAGAAAAAACGTGAATTTTTACACATGACCAGTTTTTGGAAAAATCGGTTTTGTTTTTTTTTGCATTAACTAAAAAAAAATAACCGCAGATACTTATATACTTATATACACACTAAAAATTGTTTAAATACTATGACTTTTTTTAAGCATTGAGCTTTTATGGGCAAAATAAATTTTCTGTTAATATTAGTTTATTTTAAATATTAGCGATAAAATTGTTTTTGCTTGGTCAAAAGTTTTGACTTAAAACACTTTAAAATGTAATACAAGTTTTCTTATAAATTGTTATAATAGCAGTATTACCATTATATTCTATATATAATATGTATATATATACCTATATATATATTGTATATATATATAGCTATGATATATCAGTATTTTAAAATATTAGATAGGTATACGTAGGCACGATATTTTTTGTAAACATTTAGAGTTCATATTTTCACAAAATTCTTCAAAATATGAAAATATACTAATTATTTTAATTTTTTTTACATAATTGAAAATTTAATAAAATATTTATCATGAGTTTTTCTACGTTTAATTCATTTTCCCACAAGAAAAGTCACTGAAGTTGAAAATCAAAGTATTTTTGTGACTAGGTACTTATCATGTACACACAGAAAATAAAAAACGCATCATTGTAAAATCTAAAATAATGTCTAACTGAGAAAAGAACTTTTCAGTTCCTCAGAAATCAGTAAATCAGAAACCATAAATTACTTATAAATATATTTATATCTTAATTCGTTCAATATTAAATACTAAATATCTTTGAAGTTGAATTTGTAGTAGCATTCATTATACTAGGTATGTATAATACTATGTATTATAATATTATGTATTGTAATATTATACTATGTATAATCAATGGTAGTAGGTACCTATTTATTATTCGAGATAGGTAAACTTTTTTCCAGATTAATAATATTATTAAATCACATTAAATCTTAATAATCGACATAACTCGATCATTCGTCTATCATCATAGTCATTATATTTTAGTCTGGTTTAGAACGCAAATTGTGATTGACAGATGCCGTAGTGTTTTCAAAATAAATACATTTTCATAATAAAACATAATTAAATAATGGAAAAAGTCATTCGTGAGATTGGAGGTTCCAAAGGCGTAGGAATGAAGTTCAAAGATGACTTACTGGAAAAATCGACAGTGCAAATGGATTTCATGGTTCGTTGTGCATCCTGGATAGCTGAGTAAATTAAATAATTTAAAACAATTTACTTAATATTTTATTACACAAATACCTAGGTACCTTCCTTTTTATTTTAAATTTAAATATTTAGAAGTCAAAAATTCGATTTTAAAACACATTGCCATCTTAGCGGGTAGTATAGGTACATTTAAAATAACTATAATATTATATATTATTATGCTGATCTTGTCGTATTTTTAAAACATATTCTAAATAGTTGTGTCATTGAGTAGTTAATAGTTTATAGGTAATACGCATTATGTAGGTACCTGTAAGGTATTTAAGTAAAAGTATTTGAGTAAAAGTATTCAAATACTTTTTTAAGTATTGAATAACTTTTAAAATACTTTCAGCATGAAGTATTTTGAATAGTATTTTAAACACTTTTGTTTGTATTAAATACTTTGGTTTTTTATTTCGAACATTTTATTTTTATTCAAAATCATTGGTTGAAAAATATAATTGTTAACTCCAATAATAGAATAATAGTTTTATTTAATATTCTGTATTTCTGTGTTTTCCGTAGGGACTGGTACCTTATAGTTTTTACGGTTCCGGTTCAGGTACTTAATTATTTTATTAAGAGGTTCTGGTTCCTGTTCCGGTTTATGAAAATTTTTATTTAATGGTTCCGGTTCCGGTTCCGGTTCCAGTATGGAAAATAGTACATTAAAATTTTTTAAATAATTTAACATGAAAACCCATTTTTTTGATTTAAAAATAATGGTTCCGGTTCCGGTTATTTGAAAATATTGAAATTCGGTTCCGGTTCGGTTCCGGTTCTCAATATTTTAAGGGTTTTTTGGATTCCAGAACCGGTTCTTTTCGGTTCGGTTCCAGTCCCTGGTTTTCCGAAGCCCGAAGGTTTGTGAAAACCAAATTTCTAAAAATAGTTATTGAATAACAATATTCCCTTTAAACTATTAGATAACCTACTACCTATGTGTTTATATTACGATAATTAGAAATCCACTTTAAAAACCAAAAGTAGGTATTTGAGTAGTATTTGAAATACTATACAATTAAAGTATTTGAGTATTTGAGTATTTACTAAAATACTTTTCAAAAGTATTCTTTACAGGACTGTAGGTACCTAACATAGTAGGTAATTACTAATTATTATAGTGCGTTTCATTATAACTGCGACTCGACGCTAACGCACTTCGTGGTGGTTTTGTCTCAAACCAGGAGTTTTCAAATAAGGACCTAAAAATGTGTAAAATATTCATTAGCAGTTTTAAATTTGCCGCGCTAGTTTTAGAAACCCTAATGAAAAAGCATCACGAGGCGCGTCAGCGTCGAGTCGCAGTTACAATGAAACGCACTTTAGTACCTTTGCTAATATTTTAAATATAATTTTCTTTTTTAGTTCTCATGCAAAAGGCAGAATATTTAATAATGACATTCTTTAAGTTATCCTAAGTACATGCCATGAGACGCATACAGTAAACCAATTGGCGTTATATAATTTTAAAAATATTTGTAGGCAACGGGCGCAGGTCGAACAAATATCTCTTCGGGTCATTTACAACGCAGTAAGTGTTACATTTATTATTATTCTAAACACCAATTGTACAGCAAAGAACTTTATTGGAAAGGATTATCATATGATATATTTTATAAAATATTTTCATACATACGTTTTTTATCTCCTGAAAATGTAGGTATGTAATGTAGATAATATTATGATGAAGCGCTCTTTCTGAATTTAAGATTATGTAAGCGCACTGTTTGTTTTCTCTCTCTGGCCCACATGCAACATAGAGAAAACTCATTCACATATAATCATTTTTTTTTATGTTTTTGAGTAAAATCACCCATCACCAAAATTATAGACAATACTATTTTTGAGGGTATGACATATCGATTTGTCTAAATATTGTCACAAAACAATTCAACAGGTATGATTAACCCAATTGTTAAACCCAAATAATAAATTGTTTAACCAATTTAAATTTACAATTTTTTTTTTCAGTAAAATAATAAAATATAAAACCGATATGTCTAACCCACGAAAGTATTATCCCTATTTTTCTAATAGGGGACTCAAAAATCATAAAAAAGAATTTTACGTGACTGATTTTTTTTTATCTACATTGCTCGTGGGTCTGAGAGATTAAACAGTACAGCTTCATCTGTACCATACGATAATAATAGCTGTTAGTAATGTGAATACTACTGTTCAAACAATTACTGGCTTTCTCGACAATCTTCAGCGTGTTACCTACCACTGGTCATTTTATAAAAATTTATACCATCTATCTCAGTTTTTTAAAAAAAGTTGCAATATAATTTCTATATACAAAAAACCTATATTTTTATTTAGGCTGATTAAATTTTAGCGTAAAATATTCTATAAAAATTAAATAATTTTTTCGCGTGCTTATATTTACCTAATTAAATTGAAAAAATAAACCTTAACAATTTCTTAATTTACTCGTTATTCAATATATTCCAATGTTTGTTGTAAAATATGATTAATAAGAACTTTGTATTTACCTACAAATGTAACCACTAATTTGAAACTGACACCAATATTTGTTCTTTCAATGTTAGTATTATGGAACTTTTTTGGAAAAGTACAAAAAGATTAGATCATATTATTATAATAGGTTCTTAAAAAAACACTGGTAACAATATTAAATAGAACTAATAAGTTAAAACGATTTATTTTCTAAATTAATTTGAAAATTAGTGTAGGTAATTAAATATCTTTATAATTAATTAATATTTTTAATGTTATTATAGACATGCGTTTTAGCAGAATTTGTGAATGTGCACGTTGGTGGATTTGCTTCGCATCGACAAATAACGTGAAGGCATTGACGTCAGGCCCAGCCAGTAAGTCCACGATCAATGACGGAGTTTCATAGTAAACTCAGTGAAGACTATTCTTATTTAACCAAAATTAATGATTTAACATTTTACTCAGGCTTAATCGGTAACACTCCACTAGAAGGATTTATTTTAATTTTTATTTTACCTGAAGTCATAAAGCAAATACAAAATATCGTTAATTTTAACTAAACAATAATACTAGTAATATAATAAAATTGCAGCATACTGACAATTGGTACATAATTTTTGTTTGATGGCACATTTTCAAGTGCACCATTATTTACCCTTGTGAACTTAGCAGCGCAATGATAACAATCATTTTTTAAAACAGTCTAACAAATTTGTTAGTGAGTTGTTCGAGATTGTTAGAAAACTTTCAAAGTTTGTTAGACTTTATTTTCGACGCTAGACCACTTTTGTTTATTGCATTGCTAACTAAGAAGTCTTCACGGCAGCAGTACAAAAGTTTGTTAGAACTTTTTTTTTTACGCTCAAACGACGCATAACGACTTGTTAAAGATTGTTAGACAACTTTTAAAGTTTGTTAGACTTTATTTTTGACGCTAGA
>NC_042493.1:43420428-43424958 GCF_005508785.2 Acyrthosiphon pisum
AAAAATAATGTTCTAACAAACTTTGAAAGTTGTCTAACAATCTCTAACAAGTCGCTATGCGCCGTTTGAGCGAAAAAAAAAAGTTCTAACAAACTTGTGCAAAAGTAAAAAAATTCTAGCGTCAAAAATAAAGTCTAACAAACTTTGAAAGATGTCTAACAATCTCTAACAAGTCATTATGCGTCGTTTGAGCGAAAAAAAAATGTTCTAACAAACTTTTGTACTGCTACCGTGAAGTTAGCAGTGCAATAAATGAAAGTGGTCTAGCGTTGAAAATAAAGTCTAACAAACTTTGAAAATTAAATTATAAAATGTAAATTAAAAAAAATTAAAAATATAAATACACATTTCTAAAATACACCAAAATACGATAATAATATAATTCATTTCCTCTTCTGATCAATTTTGTCCATATGAATGTTCAAAATGGGGGTCAATATTTATGTATGGAGTATCTTCATTGCCTTTTAGATCACTTTTTATTTGGTTAGTAACTTTTAGTGTTGGCTTATTTAGTCTTTGTTCCACCGGTGCTTTCATCCTTGGTTTTTTCGTGGAATAAAACCGTAGCTGTTTGTCTATATTTTTGTTGGATGATTCTCGATTCTCTACATTTTTTATTAAGTTGCTTTCTTGTTGATATAATACTTGTATACTTGAATCTACAGTTGTGTTTAGTTTTTGGAGTTGCTGATCATCGAGTGCACCTGCTTGTGATACAAGCATATTGTACAGTTGCTGAATTTTATTAGCAATGGATTCAGTGGATGTATAGTCAGTATAGTAAGCTGTTGTTCAGCAGGCATTTTCATACATACTTAATCATTTTCTATGGGATTACATATTACGTGCATACTTACATCATCATTAGTTACCATTGAATCCATTCGAACAGCGTGTATATGTTTACACATATTGTTTTTAATACTGTAGTCATAACATGTAGGTACATGAAAACAAGTGAACAAAACATTTGCACACAATACAAATTACCTTACATGAGCATGGTTCATTTTTTTAAATTAAATAATCTAATTCTAATGAATTAGATGCCACCGACCAAGTATCATCTGATATTTTAATGACTTTGTAACTAGTTTGTAGAGCAGATCGATGTCGACTGTTAATAGCATTTACAAAATGAGTAACTTTACCACCATTACATAATTTAACAAGTCGTTCAAATTTTTATCTCTCACAATCTTTAATAAATGCCATAATAGAACATCAAGCCGTTGATTATTTTCCCTTTTAAATAGACATGTTTCAAAGTTTTATGAAAAGCTTCTAAAACCATATTGGTATTAAGCATAGCCTGACGTCGGTAACATGCAGCCCACAACTTTTTCCGGTGAACATAAGTACTTACAAAGTATGCCTTAAAGTTATGCATTGCAGGCTCTTCTTCTAACTTGCACAGAAAAGAACTTAATACATTTTCAAACTCTGTTATATCAGATTCGTCTAGTAAGACACGGAGGGTTTTATAAACGTACGCTTTTGTAGTTTTTGATCAATCAATTTTTTTAAATTTTTACGCCAATTGTTGTCAATATGCCATTTACATAAAAGATGGAATTTAGGAATAGGAGACATAATTTTTATCCATGCATTCCAGAACGCAGGAGCGTCATTACTCATGAAAACGTTAGTTGTAAGAGAACCAGTAACTTCTTTGTTTTTTGAAAAAAAACAGTCATGCGCACTTCATCAATCTTTGAACAAAAAGCAGCAGGGTATCCTTCACCGAATTCGTCAATCACAATATTGTTAAATGTGGTTAAATTAAAATTATATTGGTTCGTGCCATGAGTCTATACATAATTTTTCGCTACTGAACTTCTCAAGAACAGCCTTCTGTGTTTCAGTTAATATAATTATCATGAAATCGTCTTTTTCTAATGGGAAATACTCAGTTCCTTGTGTTTTGTATAAAATAATAGGATTTGATGATTTATAAGGATTCTGAGCAAATCGCTTTACCTGAAGATCCACACTTATTGCATCAACATCATGTAGCTTGTACTTGCGAAGTAAACCAAATTTTGCAGAAATGTTATATATGTCCTTCTTTGTTATAATATTTTTTTTCGATATTATAATCAGTTTCATTGCGGAACTGATCAATTATGACGATTCCGACAACTTTCAATGTTACCTATAAATATAATAATAAGTACATAAATAGGTATAATTTCAAAATATAATGTAGTATACACTAATATTTAAGTAATTTAATATAATACTTAGTAAGTATTACTTACAAGATTCACTTTAACTGAATTAATTACGTACATTTCCCCAGCCCCACCCATTAAAAAATTTGAAATTTTTTTCAACTCAACATTTAGCAGTCAATTAGCAACAATTTGCAAGACTATTTTCACAATTTGCAAGCCTTTAGTTGAATCATAAAATAAAAAAAAACTATGGGTGGGGCTGAGGACATGTGTCTCCAGCACCACCCTATCATCGAAAACACATTTTTACATTTTTCTTGAACAATCATTTAGCAATCAATTAGCAACGATTTGCAAGGTAGTTTTCGAAAATTGCAAACCGATATTTCATCCGTGATATGCATTTCCGAAATTTGCACATGTCGCCAGCCCCACCCCGTACCGATATAATGCGATTTTCGACTTGCGAATCATGTCAACATTTGCAGCTAATTAGCAACGATTTGCAAGGTAGTTTTTGAAATTTGTGAATGTGTTTCATTGTGATATTTTTAAGTTTCTCAAAACTTGATTCTACTGCAGCAGAACTTGAAATATCTTCTCCGTAACCGAAAATTGGAATCATTACACCAGACCATAAAGGCATATATTTCATTGTTTTAATAAGAATTGCCATCAGTGTGCGAGCATCGTCTTCAGTTTCAGCTGAGGAGAATATTTCATCGAACTGTTGTTGCAAATCAACAACACCAGTTGATGTTGCTTCAGTTAAAAGACGTTTGTGTTGTTCACAGGGAGTTTCTTCATCATCGTTGCTTTTTCCATTCGTTTCATTAGTAAGAAATATAAATAAAGATAATAACAATACACGTATTTCATTCAATGTTTTGCATTTGATTAACAACCCAATCGCACGAAGTACCATTTCTCTAGCCAATCGAGTAATTGATTTTAACGGTGTCCATTTGCTGGCTATTTTGATAAAATGCGCGACGTCGATTCTAACAAAACAGTGTGGAAGCCTGTGAGAATCAAATTCAGTCTCCTTAAGTAATCCAGCACAAGCTATCATATAGTCTTGAAGAGTTGAGTACTGTATGAAACTTTTAACTATAGCAGATAATAGGGCTATGGAATGGTCACACACCGCTTCTTTTGGTTTTGGAATATCACAATTTAACTAATTTTGTAACCAATTTGATATAGAAATTTTTGAATGACTATCACTAATCATATTGGTTAGTGGTTACCGTGAAATTTTGCCGTTTCTGAGCGTCATATACAAGAGCTTCATACAATAAAAGAGATTTCGTTTTGTATTCTTCTATGCCACATTTTAAAAAACTTTTGACTACGGAACCAGTTGCATCAATAACTATCTTAGGATATTTAGTGATGTGACAGTAACTCCTATAAATAGCTATTTGTTCAGCAGCATGATAATGGATATAAAAAGGTTCATATCCCATATTATGTGAAACATTTTTATACTCCGATTCTTTTTTCATTAATGCCAATGAAATAAATATATCTTCATTTCTACGATTAGAAGATAACTTCCGAGACTTTAAAATTCGTAATGAATTCGATGATGGAATTATTGCAGGTTCAGGGTCCCCTAATACAAACAGAGTAACCAAGATTTACTGATTAATATAATAGCTTGTCAATAACAATAATAATTTTTATAAAGATATACGGCGCGGCTTAAATTTTATTTTAACCCGCGATAACTCGCACTGTTAGAAATAATCTAACATTCAACTTATTTTTAGAATAACAATAATCGTTTAAATGATAAATAGTTGTCCTTCCATCAATGCTTTATCTATATCACTATAGAACTAATAATATCATAATGGAAGATAAGATAACATTATTTGACAATTGTTTTCAGTTTAAAGTTGACGGTAAGCAAATTGTTAGTAGTAATCTAACGCGCGAGTGATCACGACACCCGAGTTGTTAGTAATAATCTAACGCGCGAGTGATCACGACACCCGACTTGTTAGTAATATTCTAACACGCGAGTGTTTACGCGGTGATTTTTGTATGTGTGTAAAATTCAAATTAACATTTTCAAACTAATATCATTATTTTTAGTGTCGTGTATCATTTTATGATATTGTTTTCTTTGTAATTGTTTACTGTAATAATGAACAACGATAAAATTACAAATAAAGTAATAGAATGGTTGCAAGAAGATGAAGATACAAACATCAGTGACCTGAACTCAGAAACAGATACAGAATCTGAGCATTCAAATCATGACTACAGAATCAGAACAGTCAGGTAATAGTGATTCTGATAATACACATACCCCGGCTTCAAATAATTTACTGTATACCCC
>NC_042493.1:43425008-43428533 GCF_005508785.2 Acyrthosiphon pisum
AAAAATTTTCAAATGGTGAATTTAATTCGTTATCATCATCATCTTCACTAGTGCATGAGGTTTCTGATTTATTTTCTAGTACAGTTGACTGTGTGTCACATATTTCATTTTGTTTTGCATGTTACTCAATGGTTCAATTATTGGCTTAAATGTCTCACGGAAATAGTTTTCAGAATCTATAACACCACGTTTCATTTCCATTATTTTTCGTTTAATATTTTTTTTTGATGTTATTAAAATTTCCAATAAAACTTTTTGTTTGTTCATTGTAAATAATAAAAGTAATATACCTGTATCGTATGACTGCTGATAACACTATGTAGATAATAACTGTGTGACGGTATATTTATATAGGTTTAAGTATATAAAATTATTTTATTTTAACCCGCGATAACTCGCACTGTTAGAAATAATCTAACATTCAACTTATTTTTAGAATAACAATAATCGTTTAAATGATAAATAGTTGTCCTTCCATCAATGCTTTATCTATATCACTATAGAACTAATAATATCATAATGGAAGATAAGATAACATTATTTGACAATTGTTTTCAGTTTAAAGTTGACGGTAAGCAAATTGTTAGTAGTAATCTAACGCGCGAGTGATCACGACACCCGAGTTGTTAGTAATAATCTAACGCGCGAGTGATCACGACACCCGACTTGTTAGTAATATTCTAACACGCGAGTGTTTACGCGGTGATTTTTGTATGTGTGTAAAATTCAAATTAACATTTTCAAACTAATATCATTATTTTTAGTGTCGTGTATCATTTTATGATATTGTTTTCTTTGTAATTGTTTACTGTAATAATGAACAACGATAAAATTACAAATAAAGTAATAGAATGGTTGCAAGAAGATGAAGATACAAACATCAGTGACCTGAACTCAGAAACAGATACAGAATCTGAGCATTCAAATCATGACACAGAATCAGAACAGTCAGGTAATAGTGATTCTGATAATACACATACCCCGGCTTCAAATAATTTACTGTATACCCCTTGTTATGTTGGAAAAGATGGTACGAAATGGCTAATGCATAAGCCACAAACTACAAAAACTGCTCGTCAAAATATAATTACAAAATTACCGGGAGTGAAAGGTGCAGCTAAAAATTCAAAAACAATTTTAGACTGTTGGAAAATATTTTTTCCCGATAATATAATTATTTATATTGTCGAATGTACAAATCAACAACTTAATTTAATTCGTTCTAATTATACACGAGGTGAAAGAGACTGTCCACCAACAAATTTTGAAGAAATTTTAGCATTTTTTGGGTTATTATATTTGGCTGGTGTAAAGAAGGCTCAGCATCTGAACACCGATGAATTATGGTCTACCGACGGTACAGCTCCTGAATTTTTCTCGGCAACTATGTCTAAAAGACGTTTTCATACTCTCGTACAAGCAATTCGTTTTGATGATCGTAATAGTAGATTAGAGCGAAAAAAGACTGACAACCTAGCGCCAATCAGATATATTTTTGACCAGTTTTTAAAATCATGCATAGAAAGTTACACAATAAGTGAATACGCTACTATCGATGAAATGTTAGAAGCATTTCGTGGGAGGTGTAAATTTAGGCAATATATAGCCAACAAACCCGCCAAATATGGCATCAAAATATACGCTCTTGTTGATGCTAGAACATTTTATACTTCCAACATGGAAATATACGCTGGAAAACAGCCCCCAGGTCCATTTCAAAAAGATAATAGTGCAGCTTGTGTAGTGAAACGTCTAATAGAACCAATTGATAAATCCGGGCGCAATATTACAATGGATAATTATTTTACATCTGTACCTCTCGCCAACGAATTATATGCAAACCACCGGCTTACTATTGTAGGAACATTACGGAAAAACAAAAGAGAGATTCCACCAGAGTTTACTAATATAAAATCACGTCCATTACAAAGTACAATGTTTGCATATGGACAACATACAAACAACAGTCTTCTTTGCTCGTATGTTCCTAAAAAAAATAAAAATGTTTTAATGTTATCAACAATGCATCGTGATGATTATATTGACCCAGATTCGGGTGATTTGAAAAAGCCAGAAGTAATAACTTTCTACAATTTGACCAAAGGTGGAGTTGATGTAGTAGATCGACTAAAAACTGAATATTCAGTAACAAGAATAAGTAACCGTTGGCCATTTACAATTTTTTGTAGTCTGTTGAATATTGGAGCAATAAATTCACAAATAATTTATAAAACGAATACGAATGATATATTTACTAGAAGACAATTTCTTACAGACTTATGCAAAATATTAACAAAACCCCATTTGTTAAAACGTGCAACAATACCTAGTCTTGGATTATCAATTCGCCAGAAAATACAAAATATTACAGGATTTCAAGCAGCACCAAAGGAAAACACTCCTCAAGGAAAGCCACGATGTACATACTGTCCAATACGTAAAAATAGATTCACACAGCATCAATGTAGCATTTGCTCCAAACCAATTTGCAAGGAACATACTGCATCAACTAACCTAATTTGCCTCATTTGTAATAATCCTCAAGATTCAGATGATTAATATTATTTCAATTTTTTGCATGTATACATAAATTTAGGGTTTTAATTTATCAGTACTTTTTTTTTTCAAATTAAATATAAAAATGTAAAATGTATTGTAAGAATGTATACAGTTAACCTATTTACTCATTTGTAATTCATTTTAATGATTAATATAATTAAAAGTTTTTGATATTAGTACATTATTAACTTGGGGTTTTTTTAATGTATTTCAATAACAGCTTTAAAACACCTAAAGTGGTAAAATTAAAGTGGCACAAGTATCTCATATATATATTGTCTTTTGTAAATAATGCAATAAATATAAATTGTATAAAACGGAATTTGTGTTTTGATGAAATTAAATAAACTAATTGAGTGTTAGAAAAAATCTAACACGCGAGCAATTGCGTAAAAGACAACGCGCGAGTTATCGCGGGTTAATGAACGTATGAAAACCACATCTATACCTTCCTTCATTCATTTCCCGAGTTTTATCGATGACCATAAACCCATAATCACTATGATTCCAACATAAATGAGAAATTTTACGAAATTCTGAGAAATCCATATCTGTAGACGAATGATCGTTGAATATATGTCGTAAATTTGTATCATCTTGTTTCAGTATTATTAAGAAGTTTGCGTTATCTCTTACTAGCTGTTTTGATATTTTAGAATATGTTTGTGCTAAATAAAATACAGAGCTAGCACCTGAATGTCTGCCCATGCTAAAGTATTCTCTGATTACGGATTGTGGACCACATATCACATCATCAAAAATGATAATAGAATTTTTTTAGTTAAGTTTGGTTTTATAACCTTATCAGCGTTTGTAAATATGAAAAAATTAGCACCTTTAATATCATCTATTATTTTTTTTCAGTAAGACATATTTTTCCTGATTAGAGGTTTTCGAGTATAAATAAATATTTTCAAATCTTAACCCGTTTGCATGTGTGATCAATTATACCTTATATTTGGTTTT
>NC_042493.1:43428583-43433617 GCF_005508785.2 Acyrthosiphon pisum
CCAGAAAAATACAAAATATTACAGGATTTCAAGCAGCACCAAAGGAAAACACTCCTCAAGGAAAGCCACGATGTACATACTGTCCAATACGTAAAAATAGATTCACACAGCATCAATGTAGCATTTGCTCCAAACCAATTTGCAAGGAACATACTGCATCAACTAACTAATTTGCCTCATTTGTAATAATCCTCAAGATTCAGATGATTAATATTATTTCAATTTTTTGCATGTATACATAAATTTAGGGTTTTAATTTATCAGTACTTTTTTTTTTCAAATTAAATATAAAAATGTAAAATGTATTGTAAGAATGTATACAGTTAACCTATTTACTCATTTGTAATTCATTTTAATGATTAATATAATTAAAAGTTTTTGATATTAGTACATTATTAACTTGGGGTTTTTTTTAATGTATTTCAATAACAGCTTTAAAACACCTAAAGTGGTAAAATTAAAGTGGCACAAGTATCTCATATATATATTGTCTTTTGTAAATAATGCAATAAATATAAATTGTATAAAACGGAATTTGTGTTTTGATGAAATTAAATAAACTAATTGAGTGTTAGAAAAAATCTAACACGCGAGCAATTGCGTAAAAGACAACGCGCGAGTTATCGCGGGTTAACAATCAATTTATCAATATCACAGGTCCCTATGTCTATAAGGGTTGACATAGACCATACTCAAGACGCATAATCAATATTTTATATCATACAATGGTAATTAAAATGTCATAGGTATAATTAACATTAATGTCCTAGAAAGAGCCAAGACGCATTATGCATTATTATTGATGTTTCTTGATTGAAATTCCATAACAAAATGTCAAATAAATAAAATGTTAGATTCTGATGGGGTATTGCATGTATTGAATTTAAATATAATATATGTTCTTTTGAGTGTATGAATTTTGGTAGGAACAATAACAAATCGTAACGTTCGTGAAGTTGGCCCACTACAAGTATTTCAAATGTATGCATAAGTACAATACAACACAATTACATCAAGCTGTGTTAGAACTTAGAGGTATAAATAGATATTAGACTCAAGGTTTTGGAACTATGGATCAAATTACTACATTAAAATGAAAATATTTTTATGAGAGGTTGTATTTATTTATAATTATAAACTTAAATTTAATCTTCTTCAATGAAAAAAAAAAAATGTTTTCATAGTTACTTAAGTAAACTCATTGTAAAACCTATTGAGTCTCAAATTATAATCATAAAGGGATACCTTAGTTAGTTAATAATTAATACCAAAACCGTTATGCCTATTTTATTTTGTAATTTTTAAATAGGCACTTTAACTACTTTGAGTACCAGTTACCATTTGGTTAATCAACAAATTTTGAATCACTTGCGTCCCACTAGGCATGTGAGGACCAAGTTTTTGGCTAACTCTCACAGGATAAAATATGCTACAGAGCAATACCAATTAGGACAAATATCCATATGGCAATTTCTTCTGCGTTGTTCGTAACCAGCGCAGCATATGAATTAAGGCAGCAAACCTGGGCTTTGAGAATGAATGATGCTGATGTTGATGCTGAATCAGACCACAATGTTCCAGCAGACGCAGTCCCAGTACCAGATCACATTCCCAATGTTATTGATCGACAGCCAGTGGAAAATAATAACTTGCATATGGATATAAATCAACCATTTAATGATGCACCAGGTTCACCGCCAATTATGAACCCTCCAGATTCGCCAAATGTACCTCAGCCGCCAGACAACAGAAACTTGTGCATGACATGCTTGGTAGTGTCTCTAGCTGAAAGTGAACAGCAATATATAGTATTGCCATGTGTGCAAGGCAGTTGGAACAACAAAACTCTGTATGCCCAATGTGTAGAGCAGAAAATGTAATTTTTCAACGAGTGTTTTTTTCTTAAATATTCTATTTTAATCCTTTTAAAAATGAAATAAATAAATGATAATTTATGATTAAAACTGAAGTTTATAAATTATATTATAAAAAGGTCTGAAAAAGCTTATCTCCAGAAAATAATATAAAAATAGTTTGTCTATATATTTTTCAGATTTCCTAATTTATCTAAGAATTAGGTATCGGTTTAGTACTTCGCTGTACCAATAAAGTGTTGTTACTGTTTCATTAAAAACCACTTTATTTAATTTCTAAATATTTTTTACATTTATTTTGCATATTTTAACCCAACTTCAATTATATAAAATATATTTGTACAGTCAATAGTCATAGGTACGCTTTACTTCTAGAATAGTTTCACACCGGATAGAACAAGGGAGTTACAGTTTAAATTCAATAGATGTATTAAATTACACCAAGTATCTATTTAATTAAATTTTTATTTATTTTAAACAAACAAACCATGGTTATAGTAATCAAAGGTGAGATATTTATCAATAGAGTAATATAGACAGCTGGCTGGACAGTGATGTACTGATGTGGTATGATATTTTAATCTTTCAGTCAAGTGAATATTTTGACATAAATTCAATAAGCCAGAGAAACTTTGTTTTCTAAAAATTATTTTAGCATATTGAAAATGTAAATTAATTTTTTTAATTACATTTTAACCGTTTTTTATTTTATTGTATCTATTAATAAGAAAAAATTCAATCACTTAAAGTAGAGTTTAATTATAGTTAAGAATATGAACTTCAAAAAATACAAAATTTGTTTTTTTTTTTTTTCAAATGTTTTATTTTTAATATCTATTTATTGGATTTTATAATTTTTAATATAGTTTTATAAAATAGTAAGATTTTGTATACTAGGTGTCAAAAATAGATGAAGTGAATTGTTGTGAAAGAGACATAGGTATCTAACTATATTTATACCAAAAAAATTAACAAGATTCTGTTAAATCTATAAAATATGCAAACAAAAAATGGTTTTATTTATCGAGGATAAGCCAAATCGTGAAGCAATCAACCAATCAATTTTGTATTAAAGAAAAAAACATGCAAATGTTATATTCCTAGCCCTGCTTATGAATAAATATATTAATTAAACCTTAAAATGTAAACAGTGGACGATGACTGGTGAGTAAATGAAAGTAATTTTATAACACCTAAAATAATTTGTTTCAAGTATCATTGGCCTACTCTGCCAGAACGGGCTGAGCAAGCCTAAGTGTAACAGCAACCAATTACAAAACCCCCGGGTGGTCAATCCATACCTGAATGCTACTTTGTAAGATAAATAATTGTAGTTGTGACTTGTGAGGTATCTGTTAAGTTGTTTGAGATGTATGATAACTAGAGGTCTCGATTACACGTGTAATGAACTACACGGGTACCCGTGTTTTTACACAAGACCGGGTTAAGGCCCGTGTAATAAAAATACCCGTGTATACCAATGTATTTAGACACCCGTGTTTTTTTAATACCCGTGTATCTTAATACCCGTTTTATTAATACCCGTGTTTTTATACAAAAAACCTCTAGAACAAGTAATTAAACGATATGAAGAAATTTCAGAATTTTGCAAACCCACCCTTGTTAGTTCGAATAATCAATTACATGTAATAAAAGAGCATCATGATGGACCACTAATTATACTTATATATTTACAACTCAAATATAATTGAAGACCTCCCGTGGAGATCGGTGTATGTTACAATATTTTCAAAAAACGTTTTATTACATTAATTGATAAAACTCAGTGTAGCCAACATATCTCCGAAAATTGATTGCAATTGATTGCGTTTATGTATGTACGTTTGTTGAAATCGGCGTATGTTACATCTGATAACATAATCAGTATCTATTAACCACGCGTAAAAACTTAAATATTACACCTTATATATTTCACACGTTTTTCGTTTTATATTATCAATAATAAACTATTCAAATATGAAGAAAACACAAATAGTCTATATACAGTTTATTGTCTCTCCTGAAAAATGTAATTTTTGTAACATACACCGATCTCCACGGGAGGTATTCAATTGTATTTCACTACTTTGCAGTTCTGACTTAACGATTTCTTCACTTTTTGAACTCAATATGACAGAAAGCATATCATATTATATTGTGGTCACTACCTCCTAGTATATGTCATTATCACATTTGAATGTGTAATTTTTGTTACTATACGAATAATAAATTGATAATGAAAATTAGGTATAACAAATAATATAGAATTTATTTATTTACTTATATTTTCGTATGTTATAATATCTAAATATTTTAAATTTCGTGTTTTTTCAAAAAAAGTTATATCTCCTAATTATTAGTAATAAAATAACAATAAACATGTATAGGTATATATAAATATAGATCTATGTATATCAGTGAATTAATTAATTCAAATAATAATGGTAATAATATTAAACTAATTAACAAGTAGTGTGTACTATAAAGTAACGCATAATATAGTGCAAAAATTAACAAAGTAAAACAAAAAATAACTCACGATCTAGAAAGCTATAATAATTGTTTGTTTTGGTAAAGAAAAATCAGCATGTTTACCGTCTCGGGCGCCAAACAATTTCTCTTAGCCGTCACTATGTTTCCAGCGGTGGAGAAACATCTTTCAGAACTTACAGATGTTGCAGGTATCCCTAAATATTTCCTCGCTAAAGCAACAATTAGTGGATATTTTGATGCACGTGTCTTCCTTCCGAATTTCTTCTCTTGCTTCAACCGTTTCATGTTCTAAGTCCTTGAACCTTGAGTCGAGAAAAGACGCTATTTGCCTAGCAGACACGACACTAGAATGACACCACAGTAATTTAAAACGATCCAAAAGTTCCCTTATTACAGTGGTTTTAAAATGTTCTGATATTTCATCATCACTTATATTAGGCTTTAAATGCTTTTGTATAACTACGTTTAAAAGAGGCCTAACCATTGAACTGGAACAATATTTTTCCCCACAAAAAACAGTGGTCATAATTTGTAGAGGTCTAAGCAATTGTATTAACGTTTCTACATCTGTCCATTGGTGCTCTGTCACTTCAAATTTGTGTGCCATCGCTGCTGTAGTCATTGAACGATCAGCCAGAACATTTTAAATTGGGCACCTGTTTTTATA
>NC_042493.1:43434094-43436613 GCF_005508785.2 Acyrthosiphon pisum
GTTTGATTAAATTTTCTATTTTATCATATTTTAGGGCATCTGTTGACAGGAAGTTGAAAACTATGTACGGCACATGTTAGATCATTCTTTTCTGTGATATTATCCAGTAAATCAACTGCATTCAACACATTCTTTGCATTATCAGTAACTACTGACATTATTTTTTGGCTGATATCCCATTTATTAAAAGTAGTTTCAAGTTGATTCGAAAGATTTGAAGCTGTATTTGACTAATTTGTGAGTGGTCAGGGTGTATGATTTTGGGCACCACTGGTCATCAATAAAATGTGCAGTAACTTTTATGTACGATTCTTGAGCTATTGATGGCCAACAGTCAGATATGCAACTTACACTCCTGGCATCTCTTAATTCTTTTTTTTATTATTTCTTCAGCCGACGATTTTAATCCTTTGAGTCTCTGTTTGATAGCACCTTCCTTACAAATTATATAATTTGGTTCAACTATACTCATAAATTGTTTAAATCCGGAACTAGAACAAAAGGATAAGGGTATTTGATTCATGGCGATCATTTTAGCTAACGCCTGATGGATTTCTTCTGTTCTTTTAGAAGAACGAATTCGATTTCTTTCAATGTTCTTATCAATATAAGTTCTACGTCGTTTTCGAGGCTGTGGTTCACGAAATTCCGATGATGAGGATGAACATTCTGTATTTAAATTATTTGAGGATGACAATGAACATTGTGTTAAATTAACAACTGTATTACACTCTTCATCTTCATGACAATTATCATCACTAGGAAATAAATTAAAGAATGACAATAATTACAATTACTTGAATGAATTTTATAGGCATAGAAGTTGGATGATAAGATTAATACATTATATATAGTGTATAATATATATTATTATTATTTATAATTTAATATATTAATATGTATTAACTATTAATTATTATTATTGTTGTTTACGTTATTCTAATTATTATTATTAGGACTGGTCCAATGTGTGTGGTGTGAAAAAAGTATTAACTATATTATATCATATATGTTCATAAAACTAAATATTAAAAAATATTTAGTTTTAAATGATAGTCATAATTGGAAATAAAGCAAAATATTTGAACATATATAGTGGGTTGAACCCGCAACTTCGAGTAATCAACTTCTGAATTTCACCACTACGCTGCAACGTCACTTGATTCTCAAGAATAAAATTAAGATATTAAAGATTAAAATCAACAAAAATTAATATTGAACTATTCTAGCTATCGTTTCAGTGTCAAAAATGTAACAGAAAACAAGACAATATATGGAATTTTATCTTAATTATCTTATATTTTCCCCCGATGCTAAATGTTTAAGACGTCGTTTTGCTCCGAAACTAATTTATTAATCGATAACATTGTCGATAAAGCTGAGGGACTCGACTCACGGCTCGCGTCAGATATCATAATAATTGGTGTTATAATACGTGAAAATAATACATTACAAAATGTTGGCAACGTGAATGTGGCAACATCGCATAAAATATTCTATACTCAATCGTTTTATGCTTAATCGTGCTTCACTACATTAATTAGCTTTTCAAATTTTTAATCTTGTTCATTTTTTATTTGAATTATTACAAGTGAATTACTTACCTTGGATTTTGAGAGCTTCGACTCATATTGTGTATCTGTTTTAAATGTCTTCCAAATGATCCCGTTGATGCACCAGCACAACATAACACTTTGTTTGAATTATCTTCACATAAGTCACAAAAAGCTTTATCGCCTTGACGTTTGCCGTATTGCCATACCCAACTTTTGGACCGGTAACTCATTTTTCAAAGAAAAAATATTTATTTTGTATAAAAATGTCAATACTACACTTCACGTACAAATAGTGAACACAGACAAAATAAGAAATGGAACAATTTTAAAATCAACAAAAATGTTTGGATACTTCATAGTACATACGTAAACGTAATGCAATAAAATTGGAGATAAGATAGCTTTTATATTGTTCATGATCTAATCTTAAAACCAGTTTCAATAATAAATATTATTATACTTATAGTTTATGTTTATACTTAAATAAAATTATACGATAAGCCAAGGCATCTTACTAATTTTTAAGAAAAACTTTTAGGTATTCATAACATATTTAAATAATAGGTAGGTAAGCAATCGAGGGCTATACAATTATTTGAACACACATAACGTAACATAAAGTATTTTTAAATTCTGAATTAATATGCAATATACACGGGTATTATACACGGATATACACGGGTATTAAAAACACGTGCTTTAATATAATTTTTTCTCCCCCACGCTCATAGTGCCACTGGTCATGATATTATTGATATACTTATCGCTTATAAAGACCAGAAGTTACAAGTAATAAATTCGATACCTAAGATATGGTGATAAATGATTATCAGTGTACCTACTTCCGACAATAACTTTTATTGTTATACATACTACATACATATTATAAATAATTGGATTATTGGACTATCGCGTCTTGTCGCATGCAATCCCCACTACATACCGTCCTTCAAGGCGCCTAGT
>NC_042493.1:43436713-43438900 GCF_005508785.2 Acyrthosiphon pisum
ATCATGTCCATAGCTTGCTGATGTGTGTGTGTGGGTGTGGGTGTGGGTGTGGGTGGTCTATTGTTGTTGTTTTTCGGTTGTTGGGCAGGGGATGATTCGACCAGTTGGTGTTCACTTAGTCCGGCGTCAGGTATCTGACCTGTCGGCGTGTTACTTCTGGTCGACCTAGTGGGGTCCATAGGCGGAAATCGGACTTCGTTGGCCTGTATTCCCAGGTCCGCGAAGTGTTGTGTTAGCCGGATTTCAAGATCACCCTTCGCGCCCGTATCCGGCAACTCGCGCTGCCTGCACTCGTAGCGCAATTCCGCGGCGGTCAATTCATTCATATATTTTCCCGACATGACGTCCGGTTGTTTTTCCGGTGTCGTTTACGAGAAAATATAAAATGTGGCTGTTGTCGGCGGAACGGATATCACGTTCCTTCGATCAGCTGTGTTGACCGTTTATCGGTGTTTGTTTGCGTACAGAAAGTAGGTCAGTGGGTTGTTGTTGTTATTGTTATGCGATTGCCGGGCGCTCACGGTAACCGGTTTTCGCAGAGTGTTGTCACGGGTGTGCGTGTGTGTGTTATCCGGCCCACTATTGTGATTAAGATAGTCGGCGGCTTTCCGATTACGTGGTATTTTTGTCCCGGGTAATAACTAATAACGTGTCGACGTTGGCGGGTGGTGGTGCTGGGCGGTGGTGGTGTATCCTCGCGCTCTTGCGTTCCTACCTACCTACGTCGTGTGCGTTTGCACTTTGGAACGTCGCGCGCGGTGTAGTCGGTGCGTCCGTAAATCGGGCGGCGCGGCAGGTCGTTACGTCCTTATGTAATATGTATTACGTAACGCCGGTTTTTCCGTTGCTGCCTGCCAAACCACGTTTTTGTCGGAGACTTTTCCCAACGCGCAACGGGGGTTATGTGAGGGGGGGTAGTATGGGGTAAGACAGTTTTCACTTACCGGTGATTCCTGTTCGGGGAGCCAGTTGTCGCGGACCTGTGGGGTGCCGCGTGGATGAGGAGTCTGAGGTGAGATAACCAAAGTAATGTTAGCACCAAAAAGAAAGAAAAGAAAACACAATTTTGGTGATGTAAACGACACAGGGTCGGTGTTTTATTCAACGTACGAATGGCACCGACACGGTGAATAGTGAGAACACGGTAAAAAGAAAATAACAGCTTTCCGTATTATATGTTTGTACGCTACACTTCGCGGGGCCGTCGGTTGTCCGTACGTGTGTACCCGGCGAGGTATCGAAAACAAGTTGCTCGTTTTATCCGGTTCGCCGAACGGCCGGCCGACGGTTCCTCGCGCGGGTGTCGCGCGCTGGCGTCGTCCGTCGTCGATTGGCGGTTTGTTTGAGAAGCATAGCGCGGCTTTCCGCGTAAAAGGCTATTTGAATTCAAATAGCTATTACGCGGGACCGCGTCATACTCCCCCCCCAAACCGCCAACGGCGGTGGTGTTCCGGCCGTCGCCGGTGTTGTCAGAGCGGGTGTGTGGTGGTTGGGTGCGGTAGACACCTGTCCGTGGGCACGTTTTTCCGGCTGTGTTCAGCGGACGTGTCCCTGGCGGTGTCTAGTCGTGGTGGGGTGATGTGGGGGGGCTAAAGAATTGGAGGCTGACCTCCATTTCCTCCAGGGCTGCGTTCGTCTCACTCAACAGCTCCGCCTCCTCTTCCGGGGATATTTCCATAGCCGCGGTTTGAGGGGTGGCGGTTGTTGGCTCCTCCGTGGTCCCGGTTGCTCCGGAAGTGTGGGTCACTTCCGGCCCCGTCGCCACGGTGAGGTTTGAGACGGCGGGCCCTGGCTGCGACGGGTCCGGTGTCGTCTCGGGGGCTGTGCTGGGGGTTGGTGCCGGTTTTTGCAGGCGGTGTTGTTGTGACGCTTTCGTCGCCTTGTAATCCCGCATCCGTTTCTGGTTCCGTCGCTGGCGGGAGTTGAGGGTGGCCGGTGATGGTGACGTTGCCGGTGCGGGGTGAGTGGCCGTTCCGGGTGGTTGAGTGGTTGACGACCTCGGTGCAGGTATTGGCCTCTCCATTAGCGGGCGTGGTGGTGCCCTTGCTGTCGGCGGTGGTGGCGCCGGTCGGGCGGTGGCTGCTGGTCGTCCGTTGGCCGCTGGTCGGGTCACCCGTCTCGGGCTACGCGACTTGTTGTGCTGCACTGCTGTTGTGGGGTCGCCGCTTGTCGCCCTTTGGAAGACGG
>NC_042493.1:43440133-43440883 GCF_005508785.2 Acyrthosiphon pisum
GGGATAAGTGCACAAACGAGCACTAACGAAGCACAAACGAATAAAATTTGTTTGGACCCGAAATTCGAAATGGGGGGTGCAGCATGTCCCCAGCACCCCCCTGTAAGAAATAGGGATAACTTTGGAAGGGATAAAGCACTAACGACGGGATAAAGTGCACTAACGTGCACTAACGAAGCACAAACGAATACAATTTGTTTGGACCCGAAATTCGAAATGGGGGGATAGGTATATTCAGAGGAGCTGAAGGTTGGTTTTGATTATGACAAAATATGTCATAGGTAAAATTAACAATCGGAGAATTTGTTTTGTTAGTACCTATACTTATGGATGAGTACTTATAAAATGTATACAAAATTATTTCATAGGCGTTTCAATAGACATCCGCGCCTCTGGGTATATATTTTGACCAACGACGACGGACGGGCACGTCGGTCGTACGAAAAGATCATGGAAGCACTTGAACAATGGTTTGCACCGTTAATTAATTGCACTGTAATACACAGTGATTGTCCAAGTACGACTGTAGTGTGTACAGCTCCAATGGGGCTGATGCAACGGCACTAGACATACACCACACGAGGGCGAGACTAGCTGACAAAAGCGAGGGGCTCGAAAAATCAGCCGAAAAGCGACAGACTGATTGGCGAAGACCAGGTTGTCGTCCGATGATCCTCGGGGGGGAGGGAACTGCTTCCAAAAACTCTTCACCGCGAGCTCTATCGTACGGACCGGTTGCTGATCACCGAA
>NC_042493.1:43440933-43446128 GCF_005508785.2 Acyrthosiphon pisum
ACCCGAAATTCGAAATGGGGGGGTGCTGGGGACATGGACCTCTAGATCGGCGACGTACAAGGCTGAGGCCAAAACGGACGTTTTCAAGAGAACGTCCGACGTTTTACTGTTTCTGCCTCGACCGTGAGATCGCCCACACGCTCAACTCTACGCGACACCCACAGGCCAACGGGCAGGTTGAGAGGGCCAACCGGACAATAATTCCGCTCCTCAGTATGTCGACCTCGGACCAACGCCGTTGGGACGTAAAAGTGAAGGATGTCGAGCGCCTAATGAACACCGCTGTGAACAAAACGACGATCAAAACACCATACGAAGCCCTCCATGGGTATCTGCCGCGTTTTCAGTCCGGTACATTACCCGCGGTGAGTCGTACTCAGAACGAAAGTAACTCACCCGAGGAAGTACAAGCGGAGGTGCGCGAGAATATAGTACACGAACAAAAGAAAATAAAGGATCAATACGACCGAAAATATTTCGACGGCATTCGATACGAAGTCGGGGAGGTCCGAGGTCGTGGTCATGCTGAGACAGCCTACGGCAGGCCAACCGTCGGAACTGCAAGCCAAGTACCGCGAGAAGCCGCTGCAAGTAATGAAAGTGCTTCCGAGCGACACATATCGCATCGCCGAGCTCGGGTCCGACGGACACGAGATTTACGCCACCACCGCCCATGTCTCGCAATTGAAGTCCTGGCGCATCGTACGCGAAGCCGACGACGAAGACGACGAAGAAGCCAATGATGAATACTACGACGAAGTCGTTGATGAGAGCGACGACGAGGTTCAGCCTGACGCTACCGATAGAGAACAACGGGACCCGACCGTCACGACGCCGATGCCCGCCACCGCGGAGACCGTTCAACGCCGTCAATCCACCAGGAAACGACAGGTACCCTCGCGGCTTAACGATTATGAGCTCGTTCGGCTCTAACCGCGTTTTCTTTCAAGTTTATATTAGCATTTTATATATACGATAAAATTTTGAAAATAATTTGACTCTTTTTGAGCTGTTTACGGACATTGTAAGTTTTCAATTTTTTTAGTTATTTTTTCTATAAATATCAATAAAGTTTTATCTATTGGGCCAAAAAATGTAAAAAATTAATACAATGCTCCTGATATATTGTTACAATAGCAGTTGAAAAATATTAAAAATACATAGGCACAATTATTTTTTATAAGCATTTGAAGGTGAAATTTTGACAAAATTTATCAAATTTAAAATTGAATAATTATTTTGTAGTTAAAAAATTATAAAATGTTCAACTTTTATATCTAAGGATTGAAAATTTAAAACAAGATTCCACGTAAATATTTAACTCTGTTACCAAAAATTCTAAGAAATACATTAGCACAGTTTATTTTTATAGTCATTTTAAGTTCAAATTTGGACGAAATTACATATTAAAAAACCTGGAATAACTATTTTAGTTATTTTGTTGTGATTGTATAATATTATTTGTAGGTACTTGAAACTTCTAATGTATACTATTATATATCTATGATAGTACCACGGTTTGTTGTTGATGTATAACGAGTTACCTAATGGTTATTGTGATATGGTTAATTTGGAATTTATTATTGATACCTATTATAGGTCAATTTTTTTTTAATACTATAGATAAGTATACCTATAATAGGTATATCTAATACCTAGACTGACAAACCGTCTATATATGATAGATAAGCATCTGATTATTGATCCAATTATTAAGATTTTGTAATTTTTCTTTACCCTGGACCCCCCAAAAAAAACAAAAAAAAAACAGAGGGACCCCGGCCGCGTTCGCGGCCATGGCCAGGCCGAGACTGGACTCAGAGGGAGAAAACAAATAGTGAGTTGACATTTTCTTAAGTAATTATATCGTATCCAACTTACCTTCTGTTTTCCATAGTTGGTCGCAAAAATTCCATTATGTTACCATACATGTATGGTTTTATTTTGTTCGCAGCTTGCCCTGACTTTGTTACACATTTCTTTCTGTAGTTATCTGTAGTTATCTGTAGTTATCTCTCAAATTTTTCCATCTTTTTTGTAGATCGACAACTATTCGAAAATAATTTTATTTAATTTCTTACTAAGTGTATTACTCATTTCATATTTGCAACACCATTGGAATGTACTTCTTATAAATTAATACAATTTCTTACTTTTAGCATCTTTTTCCTTATCATTTAGATTTTCGAAACCATCGACGCAGGTCTTAGCTACCTTTGTCCAGCTCACGCGTTTAGCTACCTTATAATGGTAAACTTTAGATTCTAAAAATTTTATACTCACACATTAATATATATTCAAATTTTTTACTAGAAATTAAGTAATTGATAAATGATAATAATTACTAGTACTTACTTATATTCCAAATGCTATCTTCAGCGGAAATTTCGAAAATAAATTCCTCGTTGTCAAATCCCATAATAATTATTAGTAGGATATTATAATATATATAGGTACTTTTATTTTAATTAATAAAATATTAAAATCAATATTATTATAATAAAATCAAAGTAATATTCGTGCTTACACGAGAATGGTAAATTATTGAATGAACGCATGTAACCGCGGCGATTTAAACGCGCAGTCTGGACAGAACCATTTGAAATAGGCAGTCTAATTTTAGCGTTCAACCGCTTCTGACCGCTGAAAAATCGATCAGCAGCGATCGAAGGCGGTTGAACGCGATTTTCGGCCGCGCGGTTTTTCCCGTATGAACGCATCCATATCAACATATTTGTTTAATTATAGGCGATTAACTGCCGCGATTTTTAACCACAACCGCCCGCGATTAAATCGCTCCGTGTGAAACCAGCTTTAAGGTGGTTACACACTGAGCGGTTTGTCCGCGCGCGGTCGCGGTTATTATCCGCGGCGGATAGTCGCCTACAATTAAACATGGGTTATTCAATAGGCATATTCATTCATACATGCAATACCGCCTACGACCGCTCATGTCAATTCCTGAGCGGAAAACCGCGTCTGCCAGCTATAATTAAACTATGGTTTTTCAATAGACCTGTTCACACAAGCGATTTATCCCGCCGCGATCCGCTGGCGGTTTTTTAAATTTGCCATTTATGAAAGTGAGTTCTTGAAATGAAATTATAGTATCTAGGTACTCATACTATAATTTCATTTCAGATAATTTTAAAGTTGTTCTCAACATGTTTGACATTGAAGAGTTTATAGCAGTGATACAAACTAATGAGTGTATCTGGAATAAACGTAAGTACCTATATTGTATAATTTTACATATTAAACGACTAAAATATTTTTTATTTATTCAATTTCATATTACAATATATGTATTTGAAATATAGAAGAAAGTAGTAATCATGATCTCTAGGCTCTCCATGTAGGATGGACCAACGTGACTCGAGCTTGTACAGTACATTTCGACGAAATGGACGATAAAAAAAAAAACAGAAAAAAGTATGTAATAAATAATTTATTTTTATCAGTGAATCGAATACGAAGTAATAATTATTATAGTAAAATAAAAAATTATTTAATCAAAACAAATACTAGGGTAGTAATTATTAATTATTAAACACAGGTACGAGAGGTATCTCTATACGTGATACAATATTTTTAATCTTTATAATATACTTTATAGATATTAAATTAATGATAGGCACATTTTGTGATAGTTTTAAATATTATGGACACTATATTATATTAAAAAGTTCAGTCGCCTAGTTATATTAACAAATTTTTTGACCTTAAACAAATTGGTTATTAAAAACCAGTACACCTTAGCAGAAACAAATAATAGATTTTTTAATTTTTTAAAAAAAGTATTTCAATTTTAAAACATATCTGCTTATATAATATTATTATCTGCCAATTATTGTATTTTGCCAGTCAAGTGGTTCGGGTTATTGACGTACTCTACAAATACTCCCTGACGTCTTTGGCATTTTTTTTAATGTTCCCTAATCCTCTTCTTTGAACACTCCATGCAGGAACTACTCATGGTATCTTCAACACTAAAACCACCACGGTGACGACCAAAATATTTGTTTGAAAAACTCGCCATTTTTTAGATACGATACCAAAGGTACATTCAATGTATTGCCTGGCCCCCAATAAATGGTAATTAAAAATTCTCCTTTTGTCGTTTAAGGTTCTACCTGGGAACGGGCGTAATAGGTTCTTGTGAAGAGCAAAAGCTTCATCGGCTACGAGAACAAATGGTTGTGGTGAACCAAGTTCATCGTTCGGTATACATTGTTCAGGTGGAAAGTTTAATTTATCGCCATAAAGTTTTTTACCAAACGTTGACGTCTTAAACACATTGCAATCACTTTCTTTACCAAATGATCCTACATCGATGATTCGGAAGCAATAATTGGAATCACAAATAGCCATTAGAATCAGTGAAAAAAAGTGTTTATAATTATAATATAACGAACCACTACTTTTTGGGCACTCGATCCGAATGGGAGCGGGTCATGTGTTCGAAGGTCATGTTTTCGAATGACGAGTGTTAGAAAAGTTATTTGTTCGAATAGTAATGTAATCGAAAAATTATTTGTTCGAAAAATAAATGTTTGAAAAGTTGTATGTACGAAATATTATTATTTTATTTTTAAACGTAAATTTTATCGACCTACTCGCTTAATATCGTTGAATAAAAGTAATAAAGATAATAGATAGTAGATAGTAGATAACATTGCTTATAGCTTATTAGTAATGACTATTGTGGTGTGGTGTAGTGTACAACAAAACGCGATTGTAGTCTGTACTGAAGCTTAGTTAGTTGCGAATTTAATACGTTTTATGTAATTTGACTTTTTATTTGAATAAAATGTGTTCTATAGAAGTTATAAAAAGTATACATGGAGGTAAAGTATTAAGTGTAAATAATTTTTTATACATATTAAATAAAAATTATAAAAGAAAACGCGATGACTGAAACGTTTTTTACTGGACATGTTCAACTAAATGTGGAGCAAAAATCTGTACTGTTGAAACATCGAACGGAGAACACGAAATCGACGAGTTTTCTACATTTTCAGAAGATCAACACTCTCGCGCAGCTGACCCAATTGCCATTGAAGCAAAAAAAATTAAAGAAAATATTAAACAGCAAGCATTAACATCAAATGTTGAAAAACCAATTCAAATATTCCATGCAGCTATATCGGGTACTACAAAAACTATTTCATCGCATATTACTAAAGAATCAGCAA
>NC_042493.1:43447042-43452844 GCF_005508785.2 Acyrthosiphon pisum
TCATCAAATAAAGAAAAAGAAATATGGTGTGGACCGCAATATGAGATTGCAATCAATTCAACAGCGAATAATCGACAATCCTAAATATTGTAAATTGGAGTTTTTAAAAGCAATTGCATATAATTTAAGTTTTTAATTATTGTCTATTGATTTATAACTGCATAGGTATATTTTTTCAAATATGTGTTTTTAATTTTATGTTTATTAATTTTTATAATATTAGATAGATTTTTAATTTAAATAAATAATTTTCGTACATACAACTTTTCGAACATATATTTTTCGAACAAATAATTTTTCGATTACATTACTATTCGAACAAATAACTTTTCTAACACTCGTCATTCGAAAACATGACCTTCGAACATATGACATTCGAAGACATGTACCCCACCCGATCCGTATATGTTTTCCATCTACCTGTAAAAAATATAACGAGCTATTATAATATAACATCGATCTATAGATTATAACTTAATTGTTTCATAGCTCCTTTCAATATATAGGTACCTAATGTAGACATAAAATAATTTTTGAATGTTTGTAAAATTTTAATTACGTAAACTATTTAAATTTAAAAAAAAAAAACAAATTATAAATATAAAATTATACTTTCAATTTGACCGTTTTACATTTAAATTATTTTTCTATATTCAAAATTATAGTAAAACTAAAAAGTATATAAAATAACTTACTGCACCAACAGTATTCGGGAACTGCGTCTTTTCAAAGTAACCTTTAGATATATCAAGCCAGTCATTTGTAGTGGGTTCTGCCATTTCAATCGGTTGTAAAATTGTCCATAAAACTTTGCAAGTTTCTCAGACTATCATGACTATAGTTGACACACCAACCAAAAATTTAAAATGTAATGCTGAGAAGTGCTGTCCAGTTGCTAAGTATCTGTTACCAAATTTCAAATCATATAATAGATTATTCCTTATAATATCCTTTTATATTTTGTCCAACAAATAAAATATCATAGGAAACAATACTGCAGAATATGGTAAAAATTACAATGATAAAGTTATTATAGGGCTGGATTTCGACAATTTTCGATTTTAAAGTCAATTTTTTTATTCTGAACGAATATAGGTACTGTGTGATTTTTTTGTCGATATACTTAAACACGATAAGTAGTCAATAATGCTTCGATTTACCACTTCAGCATCTTTTCTGGTGGAAAGTGAATCTAGTTGGTACTTTTTTCAAATTCCAAAATTCACAGAAGTTTTTAAAAACGTTAGTAAAAACAAACAAAAAATTAAGAAAATACGAAGATTTTTACGCAAAACCAGTTATTGGCAAAATAGATTTAGTTTTTTTTAAGTAACTAAAACTAATAAATGTCACACAAGGGCGTCCACGAGGGGGGGATTAGGGCCCGTTGCCCCCTTTTTTTAGGTTTAGATCATAAATTTATTTACCTGTATAAGATATAGTTTGTTAAATTTATATAAAAAATCATGCAAAAGCTTGTACAAATTTTAAAATAAAATTTAAAATTAAAATTTTAGAAAAACTTCAAAAGCCCCAAAAATTTTTAAATGATAAAATTACATATAAATTTAAAATCGTCAAAAAATACAAAATAAAAACAATAAATTCTATTCGTAACAATAAATTAATGCAGTGTATTTAAATTAAAAATAAATACATTTTTTTTACACGGTGATTATCGATACTCTCGATTATGAACGTCAGAACTAAGAATGTTGTGTTATAGATATATATTATAATGTATTAGTAATAGTAGTTATAGTTATTTGTAGTGGTGAGGCCAAGTGCGATAGTTTAGTGACAGCCAAGTTTTTTCTTTTTTTCACCGGATGTAAAAATTACCATTATCTATACATCATTAGGTCTATTACAAATATTTATTAAAATATTTTGACTTGTTTAGAGCAATTTGTAGACATTTTCAATTTTCAATTATTTTAAGTTTTTTTTTCTATGGATGCCAATAAATATTTTTTCAGTGTGCCAAAAAGTTGAAAATTTAATATCCCAGATTATTTCAATGATCATATTATGTTGAATTTAATGTAAATAATTTTTACCAAAAATATGTTTTTTTTTCATTAGTAAAGGAGCTTAAATTGAAATGGAAGAACATACGAGATACCTACCGAAAGAAGTGTATAAAAAAATCTGGACAGGCTGCAAAATATGAAAAACCATATGTTTATGCAAATATTTTACAGTTTTTAAAACCTACGATGGAAAACAGAAGTTAATAAAAAACATTTAAATCTTATCATACATAAATAATTAACCGTTTGAAAAAATTTAGTAGTATAATATATTAATATATAACTATTATTTCAATAAGACTGAAAGTAATTTTCCCGAGAGTGAACCAGAAGAAGATACTGAAGTTGAATCGGTAGTGAATAAGTCCATTATATAGGTAAAATGTGTGTTAACACTTAAGTTGAAAACTAAAATCAAATACAAAGCCACAAAGGTCTTACCTCTACCACGTGTTTGACGCAACTGATAATTTACTTCAACTCGCGCCAATATTCACTTTTTTTATGAACAATAATTTGACTATTGTTAATTATGGCGCCAAGAAAAACCGCAAGACGGCGGATGCGGTTTTAAACCGCTGCGGGTATTCGCATTTTCTATGAATACTAGAATTAATTTAAGTTATTAATTATAATAAATTGCAATTAATCTAAAATTATACATCTAATACACCTACAACACATACTGAAGTTTACAAAAAACAAAAATTATTCAATTAGATAGAAGGTTAGTTGATTTCTTATATTATTTTATTTTAAAAGCCAGTTGGCGTTATTATTTAGAAATTAATTTATAAATATAGTAGAAATAGTCAAGAACTTTGTAATTTTATCAAATTAAATTACATTTTGCAGTTAAATTTTAAAACTAATTCAAGATAAAAATTCAAACCATTTATCATTTATGTTATTTAAGATCCACAAAACGTAGAAAATAGAGGAATAGAAATTTTCAGTACAAAATGGAATGAAGAAAAAACAAAATTGTTAATCTCACTTTATAGGGATAGGAAGATCAATTTGAAAAACCGCATCAGGGTAAATATATTATAAATACATATTTTTCAATTAAGTATTTATTATAGGGTGGTTACTTACTAGAGGTCTTGATTACACGTGTAAAGAACTACACGGGTACCCGTATTTTTACACAAGACGGGGTTAAGGCCCGTGTAATAAAAATATTCCGAATTTCTTCTCTTGCTTCAACCGTTTCATGTTCTAAGTCCTTGAACCTTGGGTCGAGAAAAGACGCTATTTGCCTAGCAGACACGACACTAGAATGACACCACAGTAATTTAAAACAATCCGAAAGTTCCCTTATTACAGTGGTTTTAAAATGTTCTGATATTTCATCATCACTTATATTAGGCTTTAAATGCTTTTGTATAACTACGTTTAAAAGAGGCCTAACCATTGAACTGGAACAATATTTTTCCCCACAAAAAACAGTGGTCATAATTTGTAGAGGTCTAAGCAATTGTATTAACGTTTCTACATCTGTCCATTGGTGCTCTCACTTCAAATTTGTGTGCCATCGCTGCTGTAGTCATTGAACGATCAGCCAGAACATTTGAAATTGGGCACCTGTTTTTATAAAGTCGATCAAGCATCATAAATATAGAATTCCATCTAGTTTTACAGCTTTGAATCAAGCTTTCTGTTGGAAAACCTAGTTGTTCTTGCTTATCTTTTAAATATTGACTAGCTAAATTTGAATGCTTAAAATGACAAGCAATTTTACTACATACTTTGAATTAAATTTTTTATTTTATCACATTTCGGGCATTGTTGACAGGAAGTTGTAAACTATGTGCGGCACATGTTAGATCATTATTTTCTGTGATATTATCCAGTAAATCAACTGCATTCAACACATTCTTTGCATTATCAGTAACTACTGACATTATTTTTTGGCTGATATCCCATTTATTAAAAGTAGTTTCAAGTTGATTCGAAAGATTTGAAGCTGTATTTGACTAATTTGTGAGTGGTCAGGGTGTATGATTTTGGGCACCACTGGTCTTCAATAAAATGTGCAGTAACTTTTATGTACGATTCTTGAGCTATTGATAACCAACAGTCAGATGTGCAACTTACACTCCTGGCATCTTTTAATTCTTTTTTCTATTATTTCTTCAGCCGAAGACTTTAATCCTTTGAGTCTCTGTTTGATAGCACCTTCCTTACAAATTATATAATTTGGTTCAACTATACTCATAAATTGTTTAAATCCGGAACTAGAACAAAAGGATAAGGGCATTTGATTCATGGCGATCATTTTAGCTAACGCCTGATGGATTTCTTCTGTTCTTTTAGAAGAACAAATTCGATTTCTTTCAATGTTCTTATCAATATAAGTTCTACGTCGTTTTCGAGGCTGTGGTTCACGAAATTCCGATGATGAGGATGAACATTCTGTATTTAAATTATTTGAGGATGACAATGAACATTGTGTTAAATTAACAACTGTATTACACTCTTCATCTTCATGACAATTATCATCACTAGGAAATAAATTAAAGAATGACAATAATTACAATTACTTGAATGAATTTTATAGGCATAGAAGTTGGATGATAAGATTAATACATTATACATAGTGTATAATATATATTATTATTATTTATAATTTAATATATTAATATGTATTAACTATTAATTATTATTATTGTTGTTTACGTTATTCTAATTATTATTATTAGGACTGGTCCAATGTGTGTGGTGTGAAAAAAGTATTAACTATATTGTATCATATATGATTATAACACTAAATATTAAAAAAATATTTAGTTTTAAATGATAGTCATAATTGGAAATAAAGCAAAATATTTGAACATATATAGTGGGTTGAACACGCAACTTCGAGTAATCAACTTCTGAATTTCACCACTACACTGCAACGTCACTTGATTCTTAAGAATAAAATTAAGAATTTAAAGTTTAAAATCAACAAAAATTAATATTGAACTATTCTAGCTATCGTTTCAGTATCAAAAATGTAACAGAAAACAAGACAATATATGGAATTGTATCTTAATTATCTTATATTTTCCCCCGATGCTAAATGTTTAAGACGTCGTTTTGCTCCGAAACTAATTTATTAATCGATAACATTGTCGATAAAGCTGAGGGACTCGACTCACGGCTCGCGTCAGATATCATAATAATTGGTGTTATTATACGTGAAAATAATACATTACAAAATGTTGGCAACGTGAATGTGGCAACATCGCATAAAATATTCTATGCTCAATCGTGTTGCTAAAAAGGTATATGCTCAATCGTTTTATGCTTAATCGTGCTTCACCGATTATTAATTAGCTTTTCTAATTTTTAATCCTGTTCATTTTTCATTTGAATTATTACAAGTGAATTACTTACCTTGGATTTTGAGAGCTTCGACTCATATTGTGTATCTGTTTTAAATGTCTTCCAAATGATCCCGTTGATGCACCAGCACAACATAACACTTTGTTTGAATTATCTTCACATAAGTCACAAAAAGCTTTATCGTCTTATAGTTTATGTTTATATTTAAATAAAATTCTACGATAAGCCAAGGCATCTTACTAATTTTTAAGCAAAACTTTTAGGTATTCATAACATATTTAAATAATAGGTAGGTAAGCAATCGAGGGCTATACAATTATTTGAACACACATAACGTAACATAAAGTATTTTTAAATTCTGAATTAATATGCAATATACACGAGTATTATACACGGATATACACGACGGGTATTATACACAGGTATTATACACCGA
>NC_042493.1:43456114-43464073 GCF_005508785.2 Acyrthosiphon pisum
GAACTTGCGAAGGCTATAACATAATTCGTATATAGAAACTAGCCAAGTCAGACCTTAGGCTTCAAAACATTATCCTAAGTGATAAGAAGAAATTATATTTCATGTTGTTATAAATAAATTTCAGGACTGACCATTAAACTTGGCATCCATTTAGATCTCACTTCTTTTGTCGTTGAAGTCAACAATCAAAACATATATTACATAATTGAACTTGGCTATCATTTTACATATATGTTATGTTGAGATATCATTACTTTTTTATGTAAATTTTTAATAGCTATTTATTCATAATAAAATTATTTCCAAATGGTTTTTATTAAACTATTGTATTTTCCTACGTTTACGGGTTATAGTTTTTATAGTACTCATTGTATAATACACGTAAATATAAAACGTAATAATATAAGTCAGATATCGACAACCAGACAGCAAGACGGCGCTCGTGCAAATAAACGCGGTTGCCGCTCAACGCTCGCTCGGGCACGTTCCTGTCAAGGTTTTATCGCACCACTCCCCACCTCGCTACACGACGGCAATGAATTGACGATTCATTATTTTGACCGACGATGAGAACATTATCTATGTTTTGAAATATAAATAATATTTATACAGGGTGATTCTTTTATCATGAACCAATCAATATCTCGGTAAGTATTAGGAATTTTAAAATAATTTTTTTTTTAAATTTTCTACGTTTTACTATTTTACAATATGTTATAATTTTGATAATTTTAACTGCCTCCCTTATTTAATAAAACACTATAAATTTTCGATTTTCAAATGGAAATACCTATTTTCGATAACGAAAATCTATAAACATAATATTGAAAAAAATCATTTTAACGTTTACAGAATTTAATTTGAGTAAATCCGTTCGCGACTTATTAATGCTTAAATATTCGTTCAGTTTACTGCTACTGGTCAATTTATTAAAAACCAGAAGTCAAAACGAAATTTTACCTCAATCTAATGAAACCTATAACGTTCATAATCGGTATTAACAATAGGTCAATAACTAATAATTTATTAGTAGGTAATAAGTACTATGTACAAAGGTCGTACAAATTGGACCTTCCTATCCTATCCCCACTCTCAGCCGAACACCGAGTGTCGAGTGAACAACGTATAAAAATAACATTTTACAATTTACCAAAATGGTTTCACAATAAAGCATTGGTTACTAATTCTTGGTATACGGTCTTATCAGTTATGACGTTTGTAGATAAACGAGAATTAACGGTTAATCAACTTTCAACATATGTCAACAATCAACAGCACGAGTGCACGACTATCTTAAATCGTGATCAAAATTCAACATTTAACATTTCAACAGTAATTTGTGTATAATTTTTTTGATTTATTAACTGTTTCTGAAAACTAGTGTTTAGTGTAAATTTCTCACTATCGAATAGGTATTAATTATTATTCATTAAACCTTTAATAAGCGAGAATTTAAACCTTGAAAATCTGTGTGTAGCCCTCACCAACTATATTTTTTAAATAATGTTATTATTGATAATAATAATTTTATTTTGTTGTTCAATAAGTAATTTACAAAAGTAAATTGATATATCAAAGGTAAGTTATATCAAAGTAACTAAGTAGGAAGTTGATTTTTTTTTGTTTATGTAGGACGCCTATACACATGAATATATTATAATATTTAATATTATTAAATTAATACCTATCGATTCATTTACAAAATATTACTTTTAATTAACATATTATTCAACTTTTGGTTACTTATTCTATCTAATTACTATTAGAGTAAGAAAGTAAATTAAATTAAAATACAATGCATGTAAGTTGTCAATTTAAGTTTATTTACAATAATATTATTTTAATAAATGTTCAAACTGATGTCCATCCACTTCTAAACAAATTGCCAATCGTCTAAGTAACTCATTTGTAGTAGCTTTCACTAACACATGACTTGGAATGTTTGAACAAGCATCTTTAATTTTCTGTTTCAGATTGTCTACATTAGATGGCATTTCCTTGTAAACTACACTTTGAAGATATCCCCAAAGGAAATAATCTGGCGAAGTCAAATCAGGACTACGAGGTGGCCAACATATTTCTGGACTGTATGTTCCCATCCATTTTGACCCAAAAGTTGAATTTAAATATTGAATAACAGTGCCTTTATTATGGGCTGGAGCACCATCCTGCTGCCAAATTAAATCTTTTCGTCGTGATAAAGGTACATCCTCCAAAAGAATAGGAAGATCATTTTTTAAAAAATTTAAATATTTATCACCATTTAAATTTTCAGAAAAAAAAAAAATGGGCCAATCAATCTGTCATAAAAAATACCACACCAAACATTAATGCCATAACGTTCCTGAAAATTCTTCTCTATGTGCCAGTGAGGGTTACCATTTGACCAGTAATGCATATTCTGGCGATTCACATTGCCATTATTGTGAAACTTAGCTTCATCGGTCCAACATATCCATTCCAAGAATTGAGGGATATTTTCAATTTCAACAAGTACCTTGTGTTATATACAGCATAGGTTAATAAAAAAAGTTTTAAAAATAAAAATAAAATATGTACCTTGGCAACCCAAACCAGGCGACGCTCACAATCATCAAATCTTAAATGCTGTACTGTGCGTCGTTTATATGGATAGTATTTATTTTTCTTTGCAATTCTCTGAACTGAACTATAAGAAATTCCTATTTGTTCTAAATAAATAATAATAAAACAAGATAATTCTATGTATCTATGTTTTTTTTTGTATTTATTTTATTTACTTGATAATAATCTTAAAGATGTATTTGGATTTTCCTCAAATGCCTGTAAAACAATTTCTGAATATTCTTCTGTAGTTTTCGTTAATGGTCTTTTCTTTTGTTTATTAAAACTCCCATTAGATTTTAAGTTTTTTTCCAATCTTAAAAAAATACATGAGTTAGGAACTTGCCTCTCAAGCCCAAATCGTTGGCTGTACAATAGAGCGGCTTTCCTTTTATTTTTTCCACTTTCTATAAAGCATGACCACATGTCCATTTTTTCATTTTACGTATAGAACATTGTGACTGCAGAGATCTTAATACAACTTATTTTGTATATAATTTTAAGTTTAAATATTATAATTTATTAAAACACAACATAAGTCTACAATATTTGTATTAAAGTAATTTTATATTATATTTAATATTATAAAAAGCTGTTTTCGGTTATCAAAACTGAGTAGGTACTTAATGTAATTTTTTTTTTATTGTATCATACACATTTATATTTTGGATTTCCCTAATAACTGTACTATTCATAATATATTTATATGTATCTATACTTTAACATTAATCTTTTATTTACACATGTATCTTGGATTTTCCTAATTGTTTGTTGGTTCATTGTATACAGAGTATACACATATCATAACTGTACATGATTGTACCTTTATAATTTGGTAATAAAGATAACTGTACATCGGGAATATTGTTACCATTTGGCTTTTACCTTCAGAGTTGTTACCTTGAGTCCCTAAAGAGTTGCTTTTAAAATGTCTGTCACATCAACAGAAAGTAAGTTAACGGACAATGAGTATATATTGTCACGTTATTTATACTACAAATCGGTTTGCAAAAACTTTGTAAAACACAATGAAGATTTAGAACAGGTAATTTTTTTATTTACTATTAAGGCTATATATTTTAAATTAACAAATATTTTAGGAACTACATACAGCTAAGAATAAAATGGAATTGAAAAATTTAGAGCTAAATAATGCTTTAAGTCTTTTAGAAGAAAAAAATAAAGAAGTCGAAGAAATTAAAATTGAAATGGTAATTATATTTATATACAATATTAGTCTGACCTATGCTAATCCAGAATTGTATTTTATACATATGTAAGAAATATAATTAATTGCTTTAAAAATGTTAGTTTATTTATTAGATACATTTATGTAAAAGAAATATTTTTATAAATGTTAATAGTTTTTAAAATAAATAATAATCGTTGGTTTATGATAAAATAAACATCTTGTATGAGGGCCAACCCTACATAAAAATAGTATAGAAATTTAACAAATGTAATTTAAAGACTAAGGTATTTTAATTATTAACAAAATACATAATATATGTATAATGTATATTGTATAATTATTTAGAAAAAAATGCAAGCTAAAAACAGTTCAATGCTAAAGGATTATAACCAAATTGAAATGGAAAATAAAATTTTTTCAGCCGAGATAATTGAATTAAAATCACAATTAGTAAGCAATAAAACATTAATTGATAATAAGAAGAACACTTAATATGTTCACAACCTTAGATAAATTGATACAAATTAAATGAACATTGAACATACTTTACATTAACGACTCTAGATTACAACCTATTTTAACGTTATGGATGTTCTTATTACATTAGTATTGTGCAACTTTTTAAAAAATGAGTTATTTTTATACTTATTTTTGAAAATTGGTTAATTTTTAATTAATATTTTATGATATAAAATTCAACATTTCATGAAAACGACAAACTCATATCAAAAAATGTTAAAATTGACAATGTAGGTTAATATAAACTCCATAGCCCTATATATGAAAAATATTAAATCAATAACTTAACTTAATTATTTAAACATAAAATTAATTATCAATGTTGATCAACAAATTTTACAAATGTAGAAGTAATTAGTCTTAATGCTGCATGCTTTTTCTTTATCTGAACGCAATTAAAAAAAAAAAAAATGTATTTTAAATAAAAAATAAATATAATATTTATACATACTTTATTGATTCTGTTGTCAATAGGTATAAAAATGTAAATGTATTTCATTCCATATTAACTTAAAAAGTTATCAGGTGTACCTTGTGACTATAACTAGGTAACCAAAAATAACAATTTATTATCCAATTTAGTATTATATATTTTAATTAAAAGTTAAAACTACTCAATTGAAATTTGAATGAAAACAAAATTAATTTCCTAAAAAAAAAAAAAAAATTATGATTAACATCAAATTCTTTATAACATTGATTTATTTTATAAAAAAAAAATATTCTTACATACATAGTTAATTGTTTAGTCTGTTTTATTTTTTTCCATATTAATTAATGAAGTCTCTAAAAAGTATCAGTAGGTAGCAAGTGTTTATACCAGTATGCAATATGAATAATAATTAATATTCACAATTCGACAATTAATTTATTTGACAACTATTAAACTAACGTAAGCAATTAATCAAAAACCACATGTTTTCAGAAACGACAGAAACTGTTTACTGTTTACCGTTTCTCGTTTATCTACAAACTCATAAGAGATAAGACCTTATACCAAGAATCAGTAACCGGTGCTATATTATGTAACCATAATGGTAAAATGTTATTATCATACTTTAAATATGATACTGCTGTAGTGCAGCAATGCTGTTGTAGGATTGACGATTCACTCGGTGTTGTGAGTGGGGACAAGATAGGAAGGTCCAAATCGTGTGACCTTTGTACTTATTAGTTTAGGATTATAGGATTATGACTATTATGACCGTTTGGGTTATTAAATTGAGATATAATTTCGTTTTGACTTCTGGTTTTTACTGTTGGGTTTGATCAATTGCCCAGTAGCTGTAAATTAAACGAATATTTAAGCATAAATAAGTCGCAAACGGATTACTCAAATTAAATTCTGCAAACGTTAAAATTATTTTTTTTCAGAATGTTAATAGATTTTCGTTATTGAAAATAGGTGTTGCCATTTGAAAATCGAAAGTTGATAGTGTTTTATCAAACAAGGGAGGGACTCAAAATTTAGGGACTAACAAATTCACAATAATATCATGAAATATAGTATATAGTATATACTTAGTAATATCATAGGTTGACTGACTGTTTTCGCTCAAAATCGTTTTTCTTAAACAATGATATTATATCATTGAATTCAAATTTAACACAATCTATTACTGTGACCCACTTGTAACCTAAAGTACAGCAGAGTGACACCTACCTTTTTTTTGCAGGAATATGATTGAGAACGGTCATTATTGGCGATACCTTTTTTAGACCCTTTTGACTATTACGATTGAGAACATTCCGTTTTTATTTTTCCGGGCAACGTTGCCAAACTTTGCCGTATAAAAATCGGCTATGGCTATTGATTTTGATTTTGCACCAAATCATTTTTTACAAATGTATACTATACACGCTGTTATCAAAATAGATATTACGTTCCACTAGTTTTATTTTTCTTAGAAAATAAATCAAAAACAACTTACATTGACATGTGGAATTATTTAAAGGATTTGTGCCTAATAACTACGTCAAAGTTTTAGAAATTAAATATCTACATTTAGATTTTGAAATCGGTGCACATGAAGCTGTACGTGAAACATTTCCCGGTGTTACGATATTTGGTTGCCGTATTCATTTAGCTCAAGCTTGGTGGCGTAAAATAAGATTTATTTACTATTTTAGATTTATTTTATATTTACTATTTTAGATTAACCGTAGACTCTTGAAATTTTTACCAAATATTTATTTTAGCATGTTCCACAAATGGTACAATTTTTGAAAAATTTTAACTCTTTTTGAGCTAGTTATGACCTTTAGTAGGTTTTAGAAATATGTAGTACATTTTTTAATTATTCTCGAAATTTTAGTGAAAAAATATTAAAATTAGAATTTTAACAAATTATAAATTAAGGGTTGAACGTTTTTTTTTAAAAACGTGTTTCTAGATTAATGAAGACAAAATTTTAAAGAATACTTACAAAGACGAGAATAGTGAATTTGGTAATTGGCTAAAAATGTTTTTCGGACTCCCATTTCTGCAACATACAGAAGTAGAAGATGGTTTTATACAGCTTATAGCGTTATGTCCAAATGAATTATATGGTCATAGATTTGCAGATTATATTTTAAAAACATATGTTGACCCAGATTGTTTATTTCTTCCAGTTTTATGGGCAAAAGAACCATCTCAACATCCTAGGTAAATTTGTACAACAAATATTGAACATTTCAGAAAATATATTATGCATAATTTTCATTTTTAGGACTACTAATGCCACAGAAAGTTTTCATCGGACTTTTAACAAACAGTTATTACATTTTTACCCATTATTTTAATTTTTTTATGTTTTCGATAAAAATAATATTAATCATTGTTTTCTTAAATATATACATAATATTTACTATAAATATAATTGTACAAGTTAAGTAAGTACATTAATAATTAACAGAATACATTTTAAATTAGGTATATTTTTAATTAATTGAGAATTGATAGGTAATTTTTGTATATTTTTAATCGTCTTCGTCTGTTTCTTCTTTACTTTCATCCGCGTTTGAATTACTGTCGAATTCGTTCTCTTCTAATAGTAGCCGTTTGACTTCCACGGAGAAAGATCTTCTTTTTCTATGATCTTCTAGAAGTCCGCTTATTTTAGGATCCGAGGATAGAAGTAGCCTGTTAAATAAGTCCGTATTCGTATCAATTTGTGATGTTTGTCTTGTGTAATTTTCTCGATACCTTTTTAAATCCTTATTTCGGGCTTCTTGAGCCTCTGCACTTAACTGACCAATTGGTATTACAAAAGAACTTATCATTACACACCCATGAATTAAAATTGTATGTACACTGGGTGGCATATAATGCCATTCATACAATCTTACATACATATTTGCAGTATCCCAAGAATAATCTTTAAATGTATTCAAATTTATTTTTTGACCACTTGATAGACTCTAAAGAATAACTCCAAACCATATTATCAGCGGTTCATCAATGCCAGTGATTTCAGCTGATACATGATGATTCTTGAAGAACCATCTAGCAGTATTACCGTCAGGGCCGTAACTAGAGAGTAAAAGACTCAGGTGCAAACAAATGCATATGGGCCCCTGTCTTGAGATACATAAAAAAGTCGGACTGATTTCACACCATGGGAATTTTTACTCCTTAGCATAGGCGCAACTAGACCTATACTTTTGAGGTGCACAATTATAAA
>NC_042493.1:43464653-43465405 GCF_005508785.2 Acyrthosiphon pisum
CCCCCCTAGTTGCGTCAATGCTCCTTAGATAGTTAGATAGCATAGTATTTGTGGATGTATTGAATTTATTTACAATAAAATATAAAAATAACAATTTTAGTTTGTATGTAACATCAGAAATAAAAATAAAAATAATTATTATTATTGGTATATTATAATATACGTGTTATATATTTTATAATATTTAAGTATTAAAAAACCATTTTCTTCCGAGCATTTGCGAAATCAGCAATGATATTTTCAATATTTATTTCATCAGTACGATCTCTTTCAATACTTAATACTGATATATTACTGATAAATATTACTTACAAATTTGAAGTCACATCTGACTTATACAGTTGAATAAAATCAAGGATTATTAATTTTCCCAATATTTAGATAAACTATTCTAAGTAAGACGGTCCAGGCTTTTACACTTTAAAGGCTTTTACAATTAAATACAAGATAATAATAAATTTATTATGAATCAAATTAAAAAAAAAAAATTGACGTCTATACGCTAAGGGCCCCAGTGCTGTGCACCGCCTGCACCTATGATTTTTACGGCACTGATTACCGTCATTACTACTTTGGATACCTACTTCTTTATTTAGATCTTATCTAGAATTTGGCTCTTTAATATTGTCTAATAATTATTATACTTACTTAAATGATCTTAATAATATCTAATAAAAATTTCTGAAAATAGTTATAGCCTATATTACTCATTGTGCTATCTCTAGAGACTCTTTCCTTTTGGTTCAAGACTA
>NC_042493.1:43465505-43477748 GCF_005508785.2 Acyrthosiphon pisum
TATCCCTGTCCTGAATAATAAAATGTGCGGCTAATTTAAGTTCGGTTCAGTTTTTTCCGTATAGTCACATATATTGTGGTAGTTAATAATTTATCTTAACTGATATATCAAACCGTAGGATAATTTCATTCGAAACCAAGGTGGACTTACCATTGCAATAATATTATAATAATGATGACAATTTATTAAAATTAATGAAACAGGGCGAAGCTCAATAGTACAGTAGTTTAAGCTTAGAAATTAGAACAATATTTAGAAATAAATAAACATTAAATACTTTAAAATATGTATTATAAATAATAATAAAATTGTTTGGCTTACCCAGTATTAGGTAGGGGAGACCAGGGTAAAGCGGATAGCTGGGCAAAGTGAATAATGTTAATAACTTTTTGAATATTGGTGATTAAATAATAATGAGTATATAAGTTGGCATCAATGTGTATCGTATTTGCTGGGATGATCATTTAATATCATTCACTAGTTTACATTCACCATAAATGCGTTTATACGAAAATAGTTAAATTTCTTAAAAAAATACATGATAAGAATTTAAGGTTTTTTAAATAATATTCATAAATTAACTTTTTTAAACTTAGTTTATTACGTTCATAATTATATTAAGTTAATATAGTTATTAAACACAAGTTCCTAAATCACGTATACTTAAAAAAAATAATGTTTATTTAAGAAAAAATCAATCTGGGCAAAGTGGAAATATCATCTTTTTAGGAAATATTTTATTTTTATTTGATGAAGAATATCTGAAAATGTCATATTTCGTGTTTATAGTGTAATATGAAAAGATAATTTTTTATTTTACCAAGAAGAATTTTATATTTTATGTTTTTTTATGATAATGAAAAATTAAATATAATATTTAAAAATGTTGTTTTTTTATTGTGAATAAATGTTTTAATATGTGTTCGTATTCATTTTATACAATTATTAATTGGAGTAACATAAATTATTTATTTATCTCATTGTTTATTACTTTTCCCAGCATCCCTGGTATCCGGGCAAAGTGAATAAAATTCCATTTTTAAAAATTTTTCATTTTTTTATTAATTGAGTGCTTATTAAATTTTTTGAATGGTTAAATAATGAATTTGAGAAGTCAATTTATGATTATATTAAAAAATAATAGTTTGAACACCATATTTTGACACATAAAGTTAACCTATGCGCTTTGCCCTGGTCTCCCCTACTATTATGATAGTAGTATGCTAGTATCTATAACCTATGTTTCACTCAAATTTCAAAAACTCAAAAGTTAAAAGTATAATAGTAAAAATTGAACATTTTAGTAATTTTGTTATACATTTTAGAATATGTTATAAGCCGGTGCGTTGTCATCTTCACTGTTCAAGTCGTATTTGACGCGGACATGTATGTCTAATTATTTTTTTTATTAAAGCCAAGGTTTTCGACTACAGCTGCAAACAATATATACAAATTTGAATGGTAATTGATTTACTATTTAAGCCCCGAGGGGGTTAGGGGCCGAGCCTCTATAAACTTATATTACTGGTCATCGAGTATAGCGACCGGAGCCGGTAGGCGACGGGAGCCATTAGAAATGTGTTACTTTAATTAACAAGGTTAAAATTACTTGTTAGGTCATCCGTCTGCCCGCAGGGCAGGTATGCTCTATCTAACTATCTATGTATGTACCTATTATTTAAATTATACCTAGCTTAAGTAGACATTTACAGACAAAACTTTATCTACGTGTTTTGAGTTTTTACAATTGTAACAATTAAATAAACATTAATATCATGAACTCTGACGAGGTAGACATCTATTTGAAGTTAAAAATGTTATTTTTTCTTCATCACTTCATTCGGCCCTGTCTTACCAAAAGTCCAAAATTTTTAATTTTTTACCAGACCACTAAAGTCTAGGGTGGGGCCCTCAAATAATGCCACAGTTTTTTCATATAAGTTTATTAGAAATTTACTTCAAAAACAACACAATAGGTATTTTCTGATATTATTTGATTTCAAATTTAACTTTAATATGTTTATATATTATAATATATTTTTCTCAGATATTATATATCTTTTCCATATTTATTAAATATGCTTAATTCACTAAATCTTTATTGAAGAGTATTATGTTTTTTAAACATATAGGTAACATCATATTTTAAGAAACTAAAAATCCGCTCTCTATTCATAAGCAATTTGTAATTAATTCATGCTTACTAATATTTAAATTTTAATTTAGATGTTAATGTTTTCTACTTAAATGAATTTAGTTATTTATTTATTATGTTATTTTATAGAAAATTATATAGATATTAAGACATTAGGATTGCTTAGTGATGATATGATAAGAGAGTTGGTACCCATTATTGGTCATCGAGCTAAATTGAAAACTAATATTGATCAATGGAGAATAATTATACAAGGAATGACAGGATCCTCGGGAATTAATGTAAAGTCCAATATAAGTCTAATTATTATTTGTTTGTGTATAATGTATTAATGTATCATATCTTTTTATTTTCAAGTACCTACCTATTTAGTTATTTGAATATTATTTAATGTCACAATAGGTATATCACTAAAAAATATATAATTAAACTTAATTTTTTTTCTTTTCTTAATTATTATTTTTTCTTTAGTTTGAAACAGAGCTAAATCAAAATTCAAGCGAAGAATATACCAACTTAAAGGTAAATTAATTTCATACCTCTATATTAAAGTATATTCTTTTAAAGTAAAATTTGAATTTAGCCTACACAAACGTCAACTACTTTGTCAGCTGAGAATCATATTTTAATAAATCTGGACAATTTGGAAGTAGTGCAACAAAGTGAACAACAGTCTAAAGAACTACCAAGTATACTGCAATCACCAACAAATTATATTCATATTAAGTGATGTTTCCTGAAACAAATAATAATTTTTTCATTTTTCAAGATTCCCTGGTATCTCCTATCCCAAATAATTTAAATGTTACTCCAGATGGAACCAAATTTGTAACTGTGAGAAGCCCTTTGTAGTTTAAACTTATACATGAAACTATTTTAGTTTTAATCATAAATTATTAAAATATAATAAATTGATTATGTAATTTGTAAACATTTATTTGTATCAATAAAATTTACTTCTTATCAAAATAATGGTATTGAATTTTTTCAAAAATGTAATGCTGTAAATTGTATGTTTAGCGCACATTGGTGTGAAATATAAGGTGGTGCTAATTTTATTATTTTACTTATAGTTCATATCATGATGTATCCAAACCAATAAACCACAGTAATTTACAAATTATTGGTGAAATAAATTAATTAGGAAAATTGGGGGTAATAATTTGGAGGAGCCTCGTGGTACTAAGCCCCCCCCCCCCCCAATCACCTTCTATGAGCAGCTATGATATTCAGTAACTACAACCAAAAAATATAATATATTTTGCACATGTAGTGGTTCTGTTTGTTTATTTTAACAAATTAATTATGGTTAGCTTAATCTAGTGCTCTATGAATTTAACAAATCAATTATGGTTAGCCTAACCTAGTGCTCTATGAATTTAACATAAGAATCTTACAAAAAATTTCAAAAATCGGTCTTCTTACAGAACCAGATATAACTCTCCTCTACAATTTTGTTCATAGGTGTTTTTCGATAAAACCACTCAGTAACCCATATTATTGGAACGCGCAAACATGTTTTTAAAGGAATTTTTCGATTGATTTTTTTCCGTGACACCTCCTCTTAAGACCCAACAAGTTCTTAGTTAAAACGATATACTGTGTTCAACTTTGATTACCAAAATATCCCACAAAATCATATACGTTTTATTTGTATTTTTTGTTTGTTTTCTTTTTTAACAACCCTGGCGCCATTAAAGAAAGAATAAATAAAACAAAAAAATCAGTTATCTTAACTATTATTATATAGTATTATATAGTATTATATTGTATGCCAGCATATGGCAGAATCCTTGTCATGGTGGCTGATTTGCCTTCATAAAACGAGCGTCTAGAGACAGCACAAGAGCAAATATCTTATCAATTATCATATCGTATTTCAGATTTCTTATCAATTATCATATAATATAATCGTTGAAAATTTTCAAATCACAAAACGTTTTTCTTTTTCAGTCTTTTGAAATTTTAAATATTTTAAATTTTGATTTATTCAAATATGTTTGAGTGCGCACATTGTAATCGTCAATTTGGTAAAAAGTACAATTTAATTAGACACATAAAATTACACATGGAGGGACGCACCATTAAATCGTCAAGACCATTGATAGATGCAGAAAATGAATTGGATATAATTAATATGAGTTTTGTTTCGTTTCAGGGTAAAGTTGAATTTTTTACTACCTAACTTATTTATGAATTCAATATTTTGATTTTTCATAATTATTTATAGAGTTTGAAGAATGGAAATCCATTGAAGAGGTAAGTTTTTCGTCGCGATTTGTTAAACAAAGGGGGACAAGATTTAACAAAGATAAAACTGTAGCCACAAGCGTTTATTATTGCCATCGTTCTGGAATGTTTTCAAGCAAGGCTACTGGAAAACGTGCCATGAAAATTATTGGTTCATGTAAAATAGGCAAGTGTCAAAATCAGTAATATACATTAATCAATTACAAAAATAGACGAAAGGCATATGCAGGGGCGTCATTTGGGGGGGGGGGGGTGCAGGGTGTACATTTGCACCAACTTTTTTTTAAAACAATTTCTTTGGCCTGCCAACAGTAAATATAAGCGCCGATATACCTAAGTGTTTTATATTATATATATTTTATATTTTTTCAGTATTAAAAAAAATGTATTGTACTAATATTTAATTTCCAAGAATGTTTGATGTGGTTTTTGATCCCACAATATTATAATTGATAAAATTATAACACAAACATTGTGAAGAAGAGTACCCATAAAATACATTTCTGGTTTTGAGTATGCAGGGAGAAAAAATGTGTAGGTTAGGTTCGGTTAGGCATTTTATTATAAAGGTTATTTATACCCATACATTTACTTACCAAGTGTATTAAAATATAAAATATAAAATACCACTGTACACTGGTATCCACAATATAAAATAAATTATGACCATGAGGACCAAATTAACGTCCAAACTTGTACTAATAACCCAATGGAAACTGATGAAATTTTCATGAAAATGTCAAGTGTACAGCAAATTACTGCCCCATCGACAGAAACTATTGCAAACAAAATTCAACAACTTTACAGCATGTTTCTGTCACAGGGGGGTAAATTGAACAATGAACAGCTGAAAAAAATTAATTCATCGTTAGACACAAATTTAAAAATATTATATGAACAGGAGAGCAATGCTGCAATTTTATTAAAATTACGATTTTTTTCAACAAAAAAAACTAAGATTAAAAATACCTGAGGAACAGCGATTAAACAAGCCAATATTGAACGTAAGACAGCAAATAATAGATGACTTAAACGGCAAAGAAGAGTCTCCTTATGTTCATATATTTCCACATTTTGACCACGCATATGAACAATAAGTCATTAACTTGACTTGTTATTTAATAACATTTACATATTTATTATTTTATATTATTTTATTATTATTATAATTTTTATTAACTACACTTACCTATATATTTATTTTAATTATTTGTATACGAATTATAAGACAACAATGCCTATATTATACTGTATAATTATATACAGTCTAACAATTATTTTTTTATTAGCTTTTAAGATTAAGGTTAACAATTATGAATTAAACCACATTTAACCACAGAAAAATAAAAATTTAAAATTTAAAATTATTATGGTAGTTTTATGACGATTATAATATTATGATAATTGATAAGAAATACGATATGATAATTGTTAATATATTTGCTCTTGTGCTGTCTCTAGACGCTCGTCTTCATAAACTAGATACTTTGCGCAAGTATTGGCTACAAATAAATACCCAGCTCGAAAAGAAAATTGGTCTTTGGATATCTAAATATTACAATTTATAAATATTTATAAACGCATACATTTTATTACTGACTGGAAAATAAACGATAATTTTCATTCATCTACAATACTGCCTTGAAAATTTATTTTAACCTTATCCAGAGGAGCAATTGTTGTTTTTGCCAGAGCACCAGCAATGGCGCCGGCCGCAAAACTGCTCTTGGAATTATTGTACTGAAACAAAGAACCATTGTTATTCAAATTAAACTTGCTCTAAAAAAAAGTATAGTAGAAACCATTTATAATGACATCCAAGAGACCTAGTAAAATAGGTAGCTTAGCATAAGACAAGTTTAATAAAATAGTTTGTTTTAAAATCAATACCGGTATTTTCCGCCATCTGAATTCTGAATATACACAGTATCACAAGCAGTAGAACAAAACCTGAAATATACAAAATATTGTTACTATGGACACATTTAATGTTCCGGAAAAAAAACGGCCAGAATGTAGATTTGTCAAATGTTTAATTACAGAAAATAATAATATAAAATATTTTGAACGCGCAATCTTCAATTTGATTCGGGTATTTTTTACTACCACATAAAAAGACTAAATATAACGCTCGTATTATATGTATAATCAAGTACCTAATTAATTTGGTTTACATGTATATTAAACAATGTATGCGATAGAGTTGTCCCTTGAGGTACACCAAATGTTATTGAAGGTTCTTTGCTTAATTCATTGTTTATTCAAATATGTTGTTTTCAATTTTTTGTTTTTGATATGAACTTAATAAATTTTGAGCTATTTCATTGATACCAAATGTTATTTTTAGGACAAAGAAATAAAAATTTCAAAAATTGGTCTTCTTACAGAACCAGATATAACTCTCCTCTACAATTTTGTTCGTAAGTGTTTTTCGATAAAACCACTCAGTAACCCATATTATTGGAACGCGCAAACATGTATTTAAAGGAATTTTTCGAGTGATTTTTTTCCGTGACACGTCCTCTTAAGACCCAACTAGTTCTTAGTTAAAACGATATACTGTGTCGTAAAAATATCTAAGACGGGGATGTTTTTCTAAACATGTATAATGGATATAATATATTAATTATTAACATAACTATTGTACTAATTAAATATTTCAAAACATTTATTAAATTTTTTTAAATGTATTTTAGGCACACATCAATTACAATTCGAGAGTAGATTTGACGGGAAATACACGTGTAAACCGACCGAATAGCAGGGTAAGAACATCGTATATTGATTATAAATGTAAATTAAAATGTACATTTTTTCACATATCAATAATTGAACTAAAGCAAAATGTATATAATATAAATAAATCACTGTTTTTAAATGCATAGTACATACATGTTAAAAAATATACTATAATAAACCAGTTATAAATAGATTATTTCATATAGACTATGATTCTATATTATATTAATTATATTTTTTTTTAAATATTTACCTAATATGTATATAAGTATGATATATATATATTATATTTATATAAATTGTGAGTTATATATATTTCTAAATTATTTTTTAGTCATCAACTGCAGAATACAATTCGAGAGTAGATTTGTCAGTAAATAAATATAAAACCCGACCAACATGCGAGGTAAGAATGATTTTGATGATAATAAACTTATACTAACATTTTATATGTCGATAAAACTTCCTAGGAAGTCAGTGGCGGGGACTGCTGTGAAGACAACATAAGGCTAAAAGATGAGTTAGCTGAAATTGAAATAGTTAAAAACCAGTTGCTATGTGAAAAACGATTGAAAAAAATTGCTGGATATACACTTTTATTTAATATACGTAAAGCTAGCTTAAATATTAAAAGAGAGAATATATTAAGTTATTACCTATAAGTTATATAAGTTATAAAATTATTATTTTTATTGTTTAAGGTCACAGGAGTTTACTCTTCAACGATTACAAGATATAATTATTAGATACGCATTATAGGCAGTGTAAAAGTTAGCATTTTTAATTTACGCTACATTATAATATACGCATAATTTACTACAAAATTGAACTATCATAACCCACATACAAACATAGATAATGTATCTACTTACCATCAAGTTTCATAATAGGTCGATTCACTTTAATTTTTCAACTAACTTAGAAAATTTGCGTAAATTTGCTATATTATGCACTTGTAAGACGGAGACAATAAATAGGTATCTGTGTAGCGAGTACTAGCGACCACTTAACTCATTTTATGTAGATGAACTGTACACGTTTATTTCTTTTAACAAAGAGGTCTTCAATCTTTTTATGCAGCAGGCTACATATTATTTTATAAAAGTCTAGCGGGCCTTATTCGTAGTAAAAACATGTATTTTATACAAAAATTCAGTTTTATTATTACAATAAAATTTTTATGATGAAATCATAAATTTGTTTTATTTTTAGTGTGATAACTGACATTGTTTTTCAAAACTAATTTTCCTATTTAATTTGGTTGGATCAGAGACGATGGAATCCTGACTAAGTGAATGTTAGTTAACCGACAGCGACGGATCCAGGGCTTAATTTTGGGGGACATGGAGGGGTAAAATTACAAAAAGCACAAACATTGGCTACAAAATTGGTAAACACAGTGTGAAAGATAGGAAACTATGATGATTGGGAGGGGAGGGGGTCCCCTTTGCCACTCCACAGGATCAGTCACCGTTAACCGAGCTCTAGTTTTTGATTTGATAATTTTCATTCGTGAAAAAATATGCTCACAAGTGTAAATTCTGCCAAAAACAGACATCATTCTTAATGCGCTGTTTCGAAGATAAGATAAGTCTCCGTATCAATATTTTTTGAATAAAAATTGAAAGTTCAACGTCATTGTACCTACTTTTCATATAATATTTTATCGTTCTGTAAATCAATACTCTCAATTTGCATATTTTCTGGGACATCTCCAATTGCGATAATGAAAATGGAATTAAAAACAAATTAAAAACTGTTCATTAGCTTTGATATATCTAAGAAGGAACCTCGAATCAAACTGGAGTTTTAAATCAGAAACGCTTCTGCATGTTTTTCCGTTGAAGTAACATTACATTTTGACAAACATGGGAAGTGAGTTGTGTCAATTTTTTATTAACGATGCAAGTTCAGTACTAATCCAGACTTTGTTCGGTATAGTCGATTATTCGTCGGCTCCCTTATTTTTTTTTCTCATTAAAGTCATCATTATTATTCTTTTTCAATTATTAGTATGGATACAGAGTGTGCCAATTGTCGAGAAAAACTAATACACAAAGATATACTGGAATGTAACATATGCAAAAAAACTATACGTTTCTCCTGCGCGGGATACTCAGAAACTAACTTTAGAAAAATGTCAAAATTGACCAAAGGGAATTACACTTGCAGTGACCACAAACAAACTAATTCAAGTATAGATAATACTCAAACACCAAAAAAGGTTGAAACAAAAATTGATGAACTTATAAAATCTGTCGAATTTATGGGTAAACAATTTGATAGTTTTAATAGTAAAGTCGATTCGTTGATTAATGAAGTAAAAAAGTTAAAAATCGAAAATGAAAAAATGAAAAATGAAAATAATTATTTACTAAAAGAAATTTCGATTATAAATTTTAAAATCGATATCATAGAACAATCAAACCTCATAAAAAGCATTGAAGTAACCGGTATACCTCATACTCCCAACGAAAATTGTGCAGAAATCGTGAAAGAAATTGAACTAAAAACTAACACAGTTATCAACGTTGTAGAGGCAAATAGACAATTATTTAACAACAATTCAAATAGTATAATCATAGCAAAACTAGAATCAATAGATATGAAAAAAACTTTAATCAGATACAGTTAAATTACTAAAATATCAGCAAACAACATACTTAGTACCTGGCCGGACAAAAACAAAATATTTATCATTGAACGATTAACAAAGGAAATACGGTCACTATTTGGAAAAGCAAGAGCATATGGTAAAGAAAAAATTTTCAAATTCGTATGGGTGAACAACGGGGACATACTCATGAGGAAAGACGAAAATTCAAAAATACAACGCATAAAAAATCAACAAGACCTCGATAAAGCGTAAGTTACACTGTTCAACTCATTCTGTTATTACAATAAAATCTATGTTTATCTCAATACAAATAATAATGTTAATAATTAAACCAAACAATACATACTATTTAGAAATCTTAATTTTAACTAACAATAATTTCCACATCAAAATTATACACAGTTGTACATTACATCTTAGTAAACATCATTCAAGCAGATATGGCTTCAATTAATAATATATATGAACTTTTGGACTCTGGTAAAACCAACTTGCATTGTATTAATGAAATAAACGAAAAATTATCAAATCACAACAATAGTTTCAATATATTACACACAAATATCAGAAGTTTAAACAAGCACATAAATGATCTAGAATATTTAAATGCATCGCTAAATGATAAATGTCATATTATTATAGCTTCAGAAGCATGGATTGGTAAAGACTTCAACCCTAAATATTTTTCATTTTGTAAAGATTTCAAAATAGAATATACCTTATGTAGATCTGATGGATTAGTGATTTTTATTAAAAATGATATTATTTATAATACGACTGAGTTAATAATTCAAGACACTAATTGCCTATTTACAACAATAAATTTTAATGGTCATGAATACAGTATACTATCACTATACAGATCTCCGAATGGAGATATTAACACATTCTTGGCACAATTTAATATTGTAATCACCGATATAACCAATAAACACAAAAATACTAAAATTATTATTATAGGGGATTTATGTACACATTAAATTGTGTGGTAAAACAATAGTTTGGTAACTACTAATTAGTAACAATAAGAACTTCAATAAAAAAATTTAAAAAAAATGAAAGATTTTTAAATCTTAACAAAATAACAGTAAACGTGAAAAGTCGTCACTGAATACACATCGTGTATGTCTCAATGTCGTGTCGCACCATAGTACCTATATTAGGGTGTTCCTTAGCTATAGATGATGGGAAAATAATATCATAAAATGTTTGGTCTCACCCCCTAATATTGTGCCTATATGTACAAAAACGAACTACAAAAAGTTTTGGTTCGATCAGATAAGGTTAACCCGTGCCGACTTGTGATTTAAGTTTGAACTTACTACATTTTTCAATATTTACGAAAATTTTTAACATTTTCATAAATATTTCGTTAACCTTTAGAAATTTCTATATTTTTAATATTACATATTTTAAAGTAAATTAAATTTGCTATAACTTTTATTTTATTACATTTTTTCATATCTCCAATGGTTCGTGAAGTATTTCGACTTGACTCCAAAAAAACACAATTTAGGTATTTTTTCATAATTATGAATTATTGTGCGGGCTAAAATAATTGTTACAAAACTCCCATATGAAATTTTCTATAAAGTTATTTTATGTATTTTTGCCTTCATATTATCGCTGGTAATATAACAATCACAATACAAGTATAATGTTCACAATAATAATGTATTAATCTAATCTCTTTCACCTAATTATTTCTCTATATTTCCGTACATAAAAATTAAATATCAATAGATTAGATAGTACCTATTCGTATGGTTAATTATTTTGATATTACGTTTTAATAGCAAGATAAGTCTGGTTCTTATTTTGGTACAATTGTACCTTATTATTAATGTTAGTTTGATCGTAATAGCTGTTTAGTGAAGATCTAACATTTACCGTCGTTTGTCGTTGTATGCTTTCAAATTGATCCCGTTTTTGTATTATTATAAATAAAAAAATGTCAAAAAAACTGAGAAGTGATTATCAAATATTTTTAATCGGGTCTGAAGAGACACAAATTCACGGTTCCAAGCTTCCATCAAACGGTCAAATGCTTTCAGTATTCTTTTACAATATGCGAACTGTTAACCTTGTTGTTAGGGAAAGTGCAGCGTTGGCTGTGCGTGAATGTTGTATTTTTTGGGAAAAAGCAAGAATTCCTATTCGAGCGATTCAACATTGCATTGACAAATTAATTAAATTATATAATGAATGGCGCAGTCTCCAAAAAAATTCTACAAAAGTAGGTGAGTCATATAGATTAAAAGAATACGATTTTAAAAATAAATTAAATTTATTATTCGATATTGCTCATTCCGATGCTTTAAAATTAATAAAAATTGACGTTGATAGACAATTTTTATTGAACCAACGTTTGCCCGGGCGTCCAGGATGTCTCTTAGGTAAAGATATTACAGGAACAGTAAAAGAAAATAAGAACGTTCAACGAAAGTTGAATGAATCAAATAGAAAAGATAATTATAATAAA
>NC_042493.1:43477848-43490696 GCF_005508785.2 Acyrthosiphon pisum
TATTGAACAAAAATAGTCTGCAAATTACATGAATTATCCGCAAGATAATGGTATAATAAAAAGTAGAGAAAGTTAATTTTTTAATTTTTCGAACCATTTCACCAGCATGTCAACTGTTTTTTATGATTTTCTAAAAAACTATTTGTCCGCAAAAATCGAAAATTAGTCCGCAAAATTACGCAAAATATCCGCAAAATATTGCATATATTGAAATAGGAAAAATCGAAAATGTACATGCTGTCGAAATGGAGCTGATAACCGCGATATTATGTACACAATATTATGAGATTCTAAGTTTAAAAAAGTTAATTTATGAATATTATTTAAAAAACCTTAAATTCTTATCATGTATTTTTTTAAGAAATTGAACTATTTTCGTATAAACGCATTTATGGTGAATGTAAACTAGTGAATGATATTAAATGATCATCCCAGCAAATACGATACACATTGATGCCAACTTATATACTCATTATTATTTAATCACCAATATTCAAAAAGTTATTAACATTATTCACTTTGCCCAGCTATCCGCTTTACCCTGGTCTCCCCTACCATTATTCTGTGCTTTTACCGTGCGTGAAACACAAATAAAATGAGGTAAACCGTGGGTAAAACAGAATACCGTGGTAAAAATGATCAGCCCATATCAGTCATATCTAACTGATAAGTCGTTCTCGTTCACATAATATTATATTTCGATTGATAAATATTATACTATGGCAACATGACTAATGCACCTTATGTACTAAGGCACTAAGCCTATACTACAATTATTACAATAATAGATTAATTGCTATCGAGTTTTCAGGTAAGAGCGAAAAAAAATTAATATTCGTACCAAATAGGTGCAGTAAACTAGTGATGCGCGAACGTGCAAAAATCGTAAAATAGCGATTAATATACTTCATTAAGCTATAACTTCGAAACTAAGTCCGACCACCAAATTCTGACTTCACCATCGTTCTCAGTATAGTTAACTACATAAGTCTATAAAAAAAAAATTGCAAAAAAAAAGGGTGTCCGGTAAAGTAACAAAATACCAAATGAAATATGGTAGTTATCAGTTAAGTTTTACCGTTGTGGCGCGCCGAAGAATTAGGATGTTTCGTCGCGGCCAACGCGAAATAACGAAACGCGAGATGTGAGATGAATACAGATAAACTTTATTTAACACAATTGAGCAATATACAATTAAGGTGAATGTCGGTCTCGCGTGAGTTGGGGGGTTTAGTGCTCGTTCGCGAGTTTCGTGTTCGTGTTTGTCGACGACGTTTCTGGACGGTCGTGTCCTCGTTGCTCAGCGCAAAGACCTGTGGTCGCGGCGGACTTGCTGACACGTGCGCGTGCTGTCGGATCGAGAAACGTGGTGCAAGCGCGGACGATGTTGTTAGAGCCCGTTCACACGATCCCGAATTGGCGGTTTTGCCGTATCGTCGATTTTACCGTATAAGCCAGTGTCAATATAATTTAAATGAGTATATTCAGACGATACGGCATTTAACTGTATACGGTAAAATTACAGATTAGGTCGATTTTGTCATTCGGTTTTGTCCCTGTAAATCGTTTTCGGTCGTAAGGTAAAAAAACAGATTCGGCTTATCGTGGCAATGTATTTATAGACAGTGCATTCAGACGATTCGATATTTTGACCGATAGTGTGTCATTTTTCGTCTGGGCTACTGTCGAACAATTTATTGCTAGTATATAGTCGTTTTTGTGTTTTACAATTTTATAAGATTACAAGTATTTTAATTACAGCTAATTTAATTTAATTTAATTACAATTAGTTATTACATTTTTAATTATAAGTGCACGGATAATATAAATACAATGGATGATATAAATACAGATATGCTTATATCATTGGTCGAAGCAAGACCTGCATTGTGGGATAAAACATTGGACATATATAAGGATAAGACATCGAAAGAATCAGCATGGAGGGAAATATGAACAATTTTAAATGAAGACTTTCCAGAATTGGATCAAAAAGAAAGGCAAAATTTTGGTAGGTAATTATAATTTTTAATATTATTTTAATTTGTGCATTTTGTAATACAGTCACGTTAAATTTTATATGCATGAGTTTATAACGAAAGCGGAAAGATAAATATGTATGTAATAAACAAAAACTATATATTTTTAAGTAGTTAATAAATAATAACTCATGTAATATATATGTATATCTAATAAAATAATAATATCTAATATGACGTAGGTATGTAATTATAATAATCTAATAAAATCTTGATTTTAAAGTTTCTTGACTGCGTAATATAAAAATATTTTAGATTGTAATAATTTAATCATACAGATAACAGATGACTTGTATATTTAAAATCCTATAGATTCATCTTGCCAAGGAACTGATCCAACTTCAGAAACAAAATATTCAGCAAATGTTGCTCTGATTGAATTTGCAGAACTGCCTCCTCTGATTGATTGTGCGTTTAATATATTAGGAAAACAGTTTATTTCTGGTTCTATCTGGTCACTTTGAAAATCAAATCCATCTTTTTGTCTGACAAAATTATGTAATACTGTGCATGCTTTTACTACCCAGATAGCTGTTTCCACATTTACGTCCCAAGGTCTATGAAATATTCGCCATTTGTTTGACAGGACATATCTCCTGGCTCTAGTTAATCGATAGTTAAATACACGTTTAACCTTATCTAAATGTGTCCCTCCATAAGGTCTTAATAAATTGTCATTTAATGCAAAACCTTCGTCTCCAATAATCACGAAAGGAACATTTGTGTTTGAATGTTCACTTAAAGGTCTTGGTATAGGTATGTGCAATGCATTTTCTGTCAACTTTTTCCAAAATGTTGTTCCCTTAAAAATTGAAGAATCACAGTCTTTTCCATATGATCCGACACTCACATATATAAACCGGTATTCTGAATCTACGACGGCTAATAATATAATTGAAAAATAGTCCTTGTAGTTGAAATACATCGATCCACTATTTGAAGGCATTTTTACTCTTATGTGTTTTCCATCAACAGCACCAATACAGTGTGGAAAATTGGCCCTTGATTGAAAACCATTCGATATTTGTTCCCAGGCCGTAGATGTAGTTGGTAATTGCATTAATTTGTTATGTAGATTGGCCCATATATTTGATGTTACTTCTCTTACAATGTAGCTTATTGTTGAAATACCGATTCGATAGAAATAATGAAGATCTTTAAATGAACACCCAGACGCTAAATACCTAAGAGAAAAAATTAAAAATTAAAAATAAATAATTATATTTGTATACACATTTAATTATCATTTAAATCATTAAAACCAGGTAAAATCGTTTTGAAAAAATGGACCCAAACAAGAGATTCATGGATGAAATCGATGAAAAAACAAAAAGATGAAAAAAGATCTGGATCTTCTGCCAAGCCATCAAGATTGTATTTGTACCATAATCAAATGTGTTTTTTAAAAAAAATACCTAATGGACTCAACAACTGCCCAAGAAAGCGCTGAGGATGGTCCGATTGAGCAAAACGAAGGATCACACCAAACTGATGAGAGTGAAAAAAACCTTTTTAATGAAGCACCAGCTAACCAACCTAGTATTTCTGGTACACAAAGGAAGCGCAAGTCAGATCCGTCGCGTAAATTGGATGCAAGAATGTTAAAATTTATCGATCACCAAATACAGACACCAGGGAAGGAAGAAAACCGTCATTTGTCATTTTTCAAAGGCCTTCTGCCTAGCATGACATCACTTAATGAGGATCAAACTTTAGAATTCCAAGCTGGCGTCATATCGTTGTTACAAAATATTAAAAAGAAAACCTCACAATATGCATACAACCTCCTATGCAACATAATTATCCGTGGCCAAATTATGAATATTACTCCCAACTGCCTCAACAACGTCAACCACATTTCCAGAACATAACCGTACACCAACCAACTGCTAGCCCAGAAAGTGTGATTTCAGCACCAGTTTCAGTAATGTCAACCACAAGTCAAGAGTCGGAGGAATATGACTTTGCTGATATAATTTAGAGCTAAATATATTAATTACCATTATAATTATTAAATTAGTATATTATTATTATTATTATTACTTATTATATTTTGTTAAAAGTTATTATTTTCATTAAAATATGAATAAGTACAAAAATAAAACTATATAACTTACCTTAAACAGATGGCTAATTTTTCTTCTGGACTGATGCTTGCTCTCATAGTTGTGTCTTGCCTTGTCAAACTAATTTCTTCTCTTCTCAATAGATCATCGAAAGTAGGTATTGACATTCGAAAATAGATAGATGTGGAGTGATTGAAACTGGAAACTGCCGAGGAATGAGAACTGAGTGGACGATGCATGAAGAATGGCAAATGTCAGTGTGCGAACAATGCTTGGCGCAACCGTGGCGAACAACGACCATGTTGGCACCCCGCGTCCATACTAAAGCGCGCGTCTCGTGGCTGTGGCAGTGCCGTCGGTAGCAGAGAGCGCGTGCGAGTTCCGGTCAAGCGGAGAATTGACGGATCGAAATTGGCTCGTGCCGCGCGCGTGAGCGCGTTCGCAGAAGGCAGCCGCGTGAAGACGATTTGAATTTTGAATTTTGAAAGTTGATTGGAATTGATGGAAGACGATTTTGACTGGAGTTGGCAGATTAAATTTTGAAGAGCAGTTGATTGAAGACAATTTTGTTACTTTGAGGTGAATGTTGTAATTTGGAAGTCCGGGCCGAAAGAAGAAAGAATTTTGATGAGATGTTTAAACTAATTTGACAGACTTGTCGGGTGGCCTAACGAAGGCGCATGGCAGGCGATATGTTTTCGCCCCACGTCCCCACCTCAGGTGATACCAGCACCATCCCTTGGTGAGGACCGTGTTGGGTGGCGGGGGGTTAGACCTGGTGGGTGACGTCGGGTGGGACTCAGGATCACCGGTGTCTGTCGACGTTACCCGCGAACGTAGCTTCGGTGTGGACGGCGGATTGCTACGCGGGCTATGACGCTGCTCGGTGATCGACAATGTAAGGTCTCACACCATTGAGACTATAGTCTGTTCACCGAGAGTTGACCCACTCGCTCGACGAAAACCGGTCGCGGCCGCGCAGGCCACCGCGTCTTTGAAGCGCTAGTGGTGATCGTCGCCAGTAGTAGCTGCCTATCATGACGAGCACTGCCGATCGCCGAACACCGCCGACCAATCACAGACCGCCGGTCTCCGACTCGGGGGGTCTGAACGTTCCGGCGGCTCAGTATGCATGCGCGGAAGTGGGTCAACTCTCGGTGAACAGACTATAGGTCGTCAACCCGGGCCTCGAGTTCAGCTTCCCGCGGAGGTAGCAAGGCCGCGTGTCTGGTCCGCACCGCCAGCTCAGCCCTGACCGCCAAATCATCCAATGACTCGCGCGTGTGTAGGAGGGCGATAAACAGCCACGTGGGGAGGCGCCGCAACCAACGCTCCCTTAGTAGAGCCTCATCTACGTTAGCTGGCAGGGACAGTTTAGGTCCTCCAGGAGTTCAACGGGGGATCGCTCCCTCGCTACGGGGGAAATACGTTTGGGCGCATTTACCCAAAACAGAACACTTTAGGGCTTAAATCCATAACACGTTTGGGCATAATATTTCCCTTTATAATAGTACGTTTGGGCGCATTTATTCCTTTTCATATATTAACATATTTTACTAAATCTGAGCCTATTAGCGTTACCCAGAAGACACCGCGAGGAGGTTGGCTCAATAGTCTTCCAAAAATATTTAGACTTTTTTAAAAAAAATCTAGTTTAATTTTTTTTTTATTCTTTTTTTATTAGTCAATATTATTAAGACTTTATATTATAATATATTAAGATTTTTTTTAAAAATCTAGTTTAATTTTTTTATTAATTTTTTTATTAGTCAATATTATTCTATGTTCTATATTGTATTATTCTATATATTCTATATTTTTTTCCCCGCAAAACGTGGTCCTATTTTTTTTATGTAATTAAATATATTTTGTTCGACTTCATAAGTCTCCCAACATTGATGGACAAACTTATGTTTTTCTACAGTTTCTTTTTTTAATTTATTAGTAATTTTTCTTTCGATGCTGTTTATTTTTAAATTGGTCTCGGTTTGAATTTCGATCAATACGTTTATAACACTTTGATGATTTGGATGTTGTTTATAAAATTGTTGGTTATAATTTGAATGGAAAGATTCCGGGCCATTAGTTGTTCTTGGGTATGTTTGTGGCTCTTCAGCCCAAAGAAAAGGTGGAAATTGTGAATCTTCAGATATATAATTGCCAAGTATATAATCAGTAAAGTCTGTTACACCGGGTGGCGCTATAGACATAAGCTCAACAAAACCACATTCAACCTCATCAAATGGTAAAAAACTCAAGCCAAAAAAATATTGAAGCCAAACCCCTGTCTCTGTTTTCTCGGTGTAATGTTTCAACAAAAATTTGCTACTTTGTATTTTACGAAACCAACTTTGGTGTAAGTGAAATCGGCAACCAATTATTCGACAATTGGGGAAAACATTTTTGGCCGATATATGAGCTGATTTTTCAAAATCCAAGTGGAGAAATTTAACTTCTAAACTTTGACCAAGAAGTTCAAGACATAAATTCTTAATTGTAGTCCAAAATGTTGAATACATTTCAGTTGATTTTGATTTTAAAAATGCATAAATTACCGGTACATAAAATTCATTTTTCCAAATATGCACAGTGTACATTTGTAAAAAAAATTTCGGTGCGTACGAAAATGTACCATCCGCAAATACATGACTTGATTCAATAAGCAATTTTAAATTAGAAATGCACGTAAAAATTGGAATGGTATCAATTGTTTTCATATAACAAAACTGCTCTCCATTACTTTGTTTCAATTCTGTGCTATGGTTATACATTTGTTCTGTAGCTTCCACAATATTTTTTGGAAGGGTTGGTATTTTTTTCATTCTAGCTTCATACATAGATTTTCTAAAGAGACGAATATCCGAATGAGGTATATCAACAACAGTCGTCTGTAATGTTTGACGTATAATTTTATTAGGTCTATTAAAAATATCTGAAGTAGCTTTTCTTTTTAATGTAGATGTTAATTTTTGACGATTAATGATACTGTTCGAAATAGGTGGATGATTGTGCTCATTATTAACCGAAATTATTTGCTTAATGTATTTACAAATTACTACACTTGATTTACAATTATGATTAGTACATCTAAAATAAATATTTTCGTCTTTCATTTCCCTACTTTTGCTAAATTTATAGCCGTCAATTATAACACATAAATTACCTCTTCGAGTTTCAAATTTGTCATCGATTTTTAATTCCATACTGTCTATCCAAACAAAAAAACACTAAAACACGTTGAAAACTAAACTTTAATATAGCGTTAAATGTTGAAACACGTTGTCCACACACGAGAGCTCAATACACTGCAACGATTATAAATTATCAAACGGCATCCTCGGTATCTGTACTAGTAGATAAATATCTATAGATTTATTTGGTGTGGTATTTTCCAATAGTATTATAGTCTACAGATCAAACGATTAAGTACTTATTAGATTAGATTAATTTTTAATATACTTTCGATTACTATAGTTGCAATAACCATATAGGCGTGCAGGTGGTGCATTCCTATTTTACAATTTATCACTATTCAGTATTCACTACTATTTTTGCCACCATGCCAATAACATTTATTAATTGCTTTATTACTTTTAAGTTTTAATATTATATTTATGAGAAACATAAATGTACACTAACTAAATTTCAATACGGCGTATGGCCGGAGTTAAAGATTTATTGATAACTAATAAGAAAACAATAAGTTTAGTTTAAATTGATTAATTACAAAAGATATACTAATAGTTACATATTTGAATAAAAAAAGATATACTAATAGTTACATATTTGAATAAAAAAATAGTTTTCAAGTTTCCGCAGGTGGTGCATTTGCATACGCTGCACCACCCGTGCGCACGCCTATGGCAATACCTATTGTGCCCAAAGGTGTTTTCATAATATGCGCCCAAACGTGTTAACAATTTTCAGGTAAATTATTTATACTGCGCCCAAACGGGTTCTTCCCCTCGCTACGGGAGGATCGGGCAGCAGATTCTGCCACCAACCACGTACTCCTCGTCGCTGCATGATCGGGACGGACGTTACTGTCAGTTGAGGTACGAGTTGATTTTTTGCCACACGTGTCCCGTAGGACGAGGCGCGAAGCCGTATGTGTTCAAAAAAGAACGGAGGAACACGTGTTTGCCAAAATGCGGTGCGCGGCGCGAATGCGTGTTTTTTGACTTGCGAGGTCACCAATGTGGCGTACGAGGGAAGGAAGTGTTCGTAACGTTGTTGTTGTGACTTCGTGCTGGCTTCCGCCGTAGCCAACATATTGTGTGTGTTACCCGTAGATAGATGATTGAGGATGAAGAAAGTAGGTAACACGTTGAATTTGAGTAGAGATTTAATTTGTAGTTTATTGAGCCGAAAGAAGATTAATGAATTATTACAGAGATACGAGAGGCCGGTTTTGCTGCGGTCGTAACGACGGTTGACGGTATTAAAGGTGCCGGTCGTCTAAGACCAAGAAAGGTATCTATTATAGGTACATTTTTTTTTATACCATAGATATAAATGTATAATATTATGTCTTATATCTAGACTGACAGACCGTCTCCGCTCAGAATCGTTTTTCTTATACAGTGATATTATATCATTGAATTCAAATTTAATACTATCCATTATACAGTGACCCACTTGTAACCTACTGTACAGCAGAGCGACATCCACTTACCCACCTTTTTATTTTTGTATTTTTATTTTTTCATTATTTAACGAAAGTTTTCCGGTTTTTTCAAAATTCGAGTATTACCGCCTCCACGGCCTCCGTTGCGGAGATTGGAGAGCTGGCAGTGTCGTTATTACTATATACATGCATGATGAATATATGCGTCGAAAAGTTCGATTTTTTTTATTGATATTGATATTATATTATGTTTTACTGCCTTTTTGGTCACGCAGTATTTATATATTTGATTTGGCATAAATATACACGATATAGCCACGCTGTACTGTAGGTACACGCATATTATAACAAATAAATGTTAGAGAAACGTTCGAATACTTCAACGCAGAGTGAAGTACAATATAGTGATCGCTTTGACTGGACTATAGGTACGTTTAAATTAATAATAGTTAAACGTATATTACTAACGCAGTGCTGTGGTTTGATTTAAATAAACAATTTAAAAATACCGGTATATCGACGACGATCTGTCTGTATGTACTGTACATACCTACATAATAGTATTATAATACAATTTATAAATGTTATGTACTTATACAATAATTACGATTATTTATGCGTCAATATCAACGATACACACAATGCTACAGTATGACCATTATTAATTGATACGGGTTGGTCGGCGATGTGCTGGCGTGCGGCCGTGTGGGGGACAACTTTAGCGACGCGAAACACGCCTGTGTTATTAAACGTCATCTTGTGACGAACGCCCGTGCGACACACAACCCAAGCGCACTGAAAAACTTATTTTTCTCATAATATATTTATAATATATTTAGCTTTCTTAGCTTTTCTTGGCGTATTGTGTTCTGCGTCGGGCGCTTTTCAAAACCGGTGAGTACAATTTTGAAATACATAATAATAATTAATAGTATAGCGTTTCTATAGCCCGCGTACCTACTACATGCGTTTCCGTATACACGATATTGTTTATTACTATGTACATGCCATTTCCACCTTTGCGCGTTTTGCGTTCAATGTTAATACGACATTTGTATTTCCGCTTGCCGTGTTCATGTCATGAAGACTTAAACGCCTACGTGCACAAAAAGCTTTAAACATCGCTTTTTTCCAGACCGTATCGTGTGTGCGGACGTCACCCTACAATAGTACCTACGTTACTTTTGTTTAATTCATACTCAATACCGTATGTACACGTAATAATATTCTATACCTACCGTGTACAAATAATACAATTTACTGAATTTCTAAAAATAAACACACAACACCGGATTATCAACTGATAACATACATAGGTAGGTACTGATTACACAGAACACCGAGTTTTATTTATATATTATTATAATTTATATATAATAAAATATATAAAATGTTTCACCTCTTCAAAATGTTATTATATATTATATTTTTAGGCAACTATAACAATGGTCAAACATTGTATGATTTGTGGCAACGTCGATGGCGTGGATGGCGTTTCAGTACATGGGTATTTATATAATAATATATAAGAGTTATTATAACATATTATAACGATGATGATTGTATTAGATTTCCAGCGAATGTCGATCGGAAGCGTGAATGGGTGATGTTCGCCGAGAACAATGGTGTCAATGCTCGACAGATATTGGCTCACTCCAAGCTCTGTTCAAGGCATTTTGTCGCCGGTCGTGATTACCACGGAGCAGCCGTACTTCGCCGTCGACTAACTGCTGGAGCAGTGCCGTCAGTAGTGAGTAATAACCAACATAAAACCTTTGATCACTGTATTAGACAAAATATAGTGTTGAGCCGTACCTACCGAATAAGATTCACTCACTTACATTACTGCCTATACGTTTCACTTTACCACTCATAAAGTGTGAATTAACATATTAAGTTATTGTTGTTGGTTAACGTATTGTATTAATTAATACATGTAAAGCTTATTATGACATTTATTATGGGTATTTACAACCAATACACAAAATACTTCTTACACAGTTCTTAATAATACCTCTACTACTTACTACTGACCTAGGTCTACTCTCCTATGACAATAAGTAGTGTCTAACCTATGGTTAAAATGTGTTACATGCTTAATTATTATTCACTGTGCTTTTAGATACATATCATATACATTGTTTCTGTACACAACTTATACTTTACTTTACTACTAAACATTACTGCATTCTTGAAAACTAAATGTCTATTTTATCATAAAACTTTCATTCGACTTATTATATTTTAATTATATTATAATTGTATAGAAATGAAATTGTAGAATAACTCGAACGACATTCAATTGTGTTACTGCATATCAAACACTGGGTCAAGCTTATTTTCATACATACATTGTATACCTAGATTAACTTACAACTATACTAATATATCAACTTTTACTATATTGACCTACATGGAACATTTAACACAATTTCTTAATGTTACTACTACACAAAGTAGGTATTAGTGTATTACCTCTCCTTTTTCTTATGAAATGTGTACTGGATAAGAGTTTTCACATATTGTCTTACTGCTTAGATCATTTCAGTACTTTGTTTACTTTATTTATACAACTAACTTTGTTTGTACTGCAGTGTTACTTATTACACACCATGTATGATATTTTAATGTAACATAAATTTTACATTCAACTTATCATATAATGCAATTCTCATAAAAATGCACTTATTGCATTTGAGTACCTACACTTAGTGTTATAGAGTGCAATACAATTGTTATTGTTATGGTTATACATATAAGCATACTCTTAGAAATGTTTATATTATTTTAGTACACATTCAATTAAACATTATTTTGTACAGCTTGACGCGGTCCCGCGTAATAGCTATTTGAATTCAAATAGCCTTTTACGCGGAAAGCCGCGCTATGCTTCTCAAACAAACCGCCAATCGACGACGGACGACGCCGGCGCGCGACACCCGCGCCAGGTACCCGTCGGCCGGCCAGTTCGGCGAACCGGATAAAAACGAGCAACTTGTTTTCGATACCTCGCCGGGTACACACGTACGGTCTACACCCGTCACCGCGAGTTCCGAAGATTATACCACGCTAACGCGATACATCCGCGTATTCATATAGCCAATATAGGCTCCATCATTATACTGTTTTGTTTGTTCGATACGTGCATCCAATAAACCTCAACCAGAAAATTGTGTTTGTCTCAGTTTTTTTCTCACTGTTGTATTTACTTGGTTACCTCAACTCACATCACCATCCACGCGGTACACCACAGGACCGCATCAACTGGCTCCCCGGCGGGGAAACGAACCCCGGTCTCCCGCGTGACAGGCGGGGATACTTACCACTATACTACCGAATTTTTAATCGCAGGAGTGAGGTTCACATCCCAAAGTATATACATATTTATATCTATAAACTTTCCAACAAACCAACCAACCACCACCATTTAGATATCCTCTAAATCATTAAGTTTACTTTAATAGTTACTTAATCCATCAGCATTTTAAACTATGTCTGATCACCAGGAGAATAACCCTCCTCAGGGACAGCTTGCTGCCCCTCCACGCGCGTACCGTGGTCGTCCTGAACGACAACGCAACCCTAACGCGCCCAACGCTTGGCGATCTCGTCAAGCCCCGCCTGAAAACAACAGGCCACCGCGTCCGTCTCCAAAGACGGCTCCGCCAACACTGCCACCACCGCCCAGCACCACCACCCGCCAACGTCGACACGTTATTAGTTATTACCCGGGACAAAAATACCACGTAATCGGAAAGCCGCCGACTATCTTAATCACAATAGTGGGCCGGATAACACACACACGCACACCCGTGACAACACTCTGCGAAAACCGGTTACCGTGAGCGCCCGACAATCGCATAACAATAACAACAACAACCCACTGACCTACTTTCCGTACGCAAACAAACACCGATAAACGGTCAACACAGCTGATCGAAGGAACGTGATATCCGTTCCGCCGACAACAGCCACATTTTATATTTTCTCGAAAACAACACCGGAAAAACAACCGGACGTCATGTCGGGAAAATATATGAATGAATTGACCGCCGCGGAATTGCGCTACGAGTGCAGGCAGCGCGAGTTGCCGGATACGGGCGCGAAGGGTGATCT